>NC_050098.1:166201918-166257919 GCF_902167145.1 Zea mays | reverse complement strand
CAGTCTTATGGCAATCCCGACTGCAAGACCAAGATAACTCTAGAACCATAGATCGTTAGAGTTGGATCTTGTAATTAATACGAAATATATACATAGAAGTTTCAGTCTTAGCGTTAGTCTCGGTCTTAGTTAGTCTTAGTTAGACAGGGTAGTTTGCTATATCCTGTGCATTTATGGTTGTCATGATGAACTTTGTTTGGTTTGGATCTTTGTAATGATTGTCACCAGAGTGTGGGTATCCCCTGCATTTTGGTTTACATATTATGTTAATGGAGTTAGTTATATAGTTGGGAAACCTTTTATTCCACTTTCCTCTTTATCTGAGAAGCTGTGTGGTCTGTGTTGGAGATAAGTGAAGATGCTCTTCTGTTCAGTGCTATTGAAGGATTCTATACTCTTCTCTTATGCTGCAAGATTTGCCAGATCAGTTCTGATGTGTGGTTGCATTCTGCAGATGTCAGAGAACAGGCGCAGAGGAGGAAGGCGTGCTCAGCAGGAGCGAGCCGCTCCGCAGGATGAGGTGCCTCAGCAGCAGCACCTGCCGCCCCCGCCCCCGATGTCCATCGAGCAGATGTTTCTGATGCAGACTCAGGCAGTTCAAGCCATCGGTCAGACTTTGGCCGCCATTCAGCAGCAGCAGCAACAACAGCAGCAGGCCCCACCTCAGCCTCAGATGCCTCAGATGCCCAGAGACAAGCGTGCTGAATTCATGAGAGGTCATCCACCAACGTTCGCTCATTCTTTTGACCCCATGGATGCTGAAGATTGGCTGCGCACTGTGGAGCGGGAGTTGCATACCGCTTAGTGCGATGACAGGGAGAAAGTCCTGTATGGTCCCCGTCTGTTGAGAGGAGCAGCCTAGTCATGGTGGGAGTCTTACCTCGCCACCCATGCCCACCCTGACGCCATCACCTGGGAAGAGTTCAGAGGGAGTTTTCGTCAGTACCATGTTCCTGCAGGTCTGATGACAGTGAAGAAAGAGGAGTTCCTGGCTCTCAAGCAAGGGTCATCGTCTGTCAGTGAGTACCGGGACAGGTTTCTGCAATTGTCTCGCTATGCTCCTGAAGATGTTAACACTGATGCCAAGCGACAGTACCGTTTCCTGAGAGGCTTGGTTGACCCTCTGCAGTACCAACTGATGAATCACACCTTCCCGACATTCCAGCACCTGATTGACAGAGCAATCATGACAGAGAGGAAGCGTAAGGAGATGGAGGATCGTAAGCGTAAGATCAGTGGACCCCAGCCTGGAAGCAGCAGTCGTCCTCGTTTCTCAGGCAGTTCAGGCAGAACCAGCGTCCACCTCAACAGCATCAGCAGTTCCAAAGGCAGTACCCTCAGCACCAGTACCAGAACCGTCAGAGCAATCAGTCAGGAGGTCAGTTTCAGAAGCAGAGTCAGCAAGCACCTCGTCTTCCTGCCCCAGCAAACCAGCAAAATAATCAGGCAGCACCAGCTCAGGTCGGAAACAGGGCATGTTTCCACTGTGGAGAGCAAGGCCACTGGGTGATGCAATGTCTGAAGAAGGCAGCCCAGTAGCAGTCAGGCCCCAATGCCCCAGCAAAGCAGAACGTGCCTCAGTCTGGAGCAGGCAATCGCTCTCAGCCGCGCTATAATCATGGAAGGCTGAACCACTTGGAGGCTGAAGCAGGTCAGGAGACCCCCGGCATGATAGTAGGTATGTTCCCAGTCGACTCCCATATTGCAGAAGTGTTATTTGATACTGGAGCAACGCATTATTTCATTACTGCATCATGGGTAGAAGCACATAATCTTCCAATTACTACCATGTCAACCCCCATTCAAATTGACTCAGCCGGTGGTAGAATTCGAGCTGATAGCATTTGTTTGAATATAAGTGTGGAAATAAGGGGGATAGCGTTTCCCGCCAACCTTATAGTAATGGGTACTCAGGGAATAGATGTCATCCTAGGGATGAATTGGCTAGATAAGTATCAGGCAGTTAGCAGTTGTGATAAGAGGACAATCAAGTTGGTGTCCCCACTAGGAAAGGAAAGTGGTGACCGAGTTAGTCCCGCCTGAGCCAAAGAGAGGAAGTTGTTATCAGATAGCTGTTGATAGAAGTGAAGCAGACCCAATTGAGAGTATCAAGGTAGTGTCTGAGTTCCCAGATGTGTTTCCAAAGGACTTACCGGGTATGCCACCAGAGCGGAAAGTTGAGTTCGCCATAGAGCTTCTTCCTGGAACCGCCCCTATCTTTAAGAGAGCTTACAGAATATCTGGACCAGAGTTGGTTGAGCTTAAGAAGCAGATTGATGAGCTGTCAGAGAAAGGTTACATCCGGCCAAGCACCTCGCCTTGGGCCGCCCCTGTCTTGTTCGTGGAAAAGAAAGATGGCACCAAGAGGATGTGTATCGATTACCGAGCTCTGAATGAAGTCACGATCAAGAACAAGTATCCTTTGCCCAGAATAGAAGATCTGTTCGACCAGTTGAGGGGAGCCAGTGTGTTCTCCAAGATTGATCTGAGGTCAGGTTATCATCAGCTCAGGATCCGACCTTCGGACATTCCGAAGACGGCATTCATTTCCAAGTATGGTTTGTATGAGTTCACAGTGATGTCTTTTGGTTTGACCAATGCGCCAGCGTTCTTCATGAACTTGATGAACAGTGTATTCATGGATTATCTTGATAAGTTTGTGGTGGTATTCATTGATGACATTCTGGTTTATTCTCAAAGCGAAGAAGAGCATGCAGATCATTTGAGGATGGTATTGCAGAGATTGCGAGAGCACCAGTTGTATGCAAAGTTGAGCAAGTGTGAATTCTGGATCAATGAAGTCCTGTTCTTGGGTCATATAATCAACAAAGAAGGATTAGCTGTGGATCCGAAGAAAGTGGCAGACATTCTGAACTGGAAAGCGCCAACAGATGCTCGAGGAATTAAGAGTTTCATTGGAATGGCCGGATATTATCGGCGATTCATTGAAGGGTTTTCGAAGATTGCGAAACCAATGACAGCGTGGCTAGGCAACAAAATTGAGTTCAAGTGGACCCAGAAATGCCAAGAGGCCTTTGAAGCGCTGAAAGAGAAGTTGACTACAGCGCCTGTCCTAGTCTTGCCTGATGTGCACAAGCCCTTCTCGGTGTATTGTGATGCTTGTTACACAGGTTTGGGATGTGTGTTGATGCAAGAGGGAAGAGTTGTGGCTTACTCGTCCCGACAGTTGAAGGTTCATGAGAAGAACTACCCAATCCATGATCTAGAGTTGGCAGCAGTGGTTCACGCACTGAAGACATGGAGGCACTATCTGTATGGACAGAAATGCGATGTTTACACAGACCACAAGAGTCTGAAGTACATATTCACTCAGTCAGAGTTGAACATGAGGCAACGAAGATGGTTAGAGTTGATCAAACATTATGAGTTGGAGATTCATTACCATCCAGGCAAAGCAAACGTAGTGGCAGATGCTTTGAGCAGAAAGAGTCAAGTCAATCTGATGGTCGCTCGTCCGATGCCTTATGAGTTGGCCAAAGAGTTCGACAGGTTGAGTCTCGGATTTCTAAACAATTCTCGAGGAGTCACAGTTGAGTTGGAACCTACCTTAGAGCGCGAAATCAAAGAAGCACAGAAGAATGATGAAAAGATCAGTGAGATCCGGCGACTGATTCGAGATGGCAGAGGCAAAGATTTTCGAGAAGATGCAGAAGGAGTGATCTGGTTCAAAGACCGCTTGTGTGTTCCCAATGTCCAGTCTATTCGGGAGTTGATTCTCAAGGAAGCTCATGAGACAGCCTATTCGATTCACCCTGGCAGTGAGAAGATGTATCAGGATCTGAAGAAGAAATTTTGGTGGTATGGAATGAAGAGGGAAATCGCAGAGCATGTGGCTATGTGCGATAGTTGCCGAAGAATTAAGGCAGAGCACCAGAGACCTGCTGGATTGTTGCAACCGTTGCAGATCCCTCAGTGGAAGTGGGACGAAATTGGTATGGATTTCATAGTCGGATTGCCTCGCACTCGAGCCGGCTACGATTCCATCTGGGTAGTAGTGGACCGCTTGACCAAGTCATCCCACTTCATACCTGTCAAGACCAACTACAGCAGTGCAGTATTGGCAGAGTTGTATATGTCTCGGATCGTTTGTCTTCATGGTGTGCCAAAGAAGATAGTGTCAGACAGAGGAACGCAGTTCACCTCTCATTTCTGGCAGCAGTTGCATGAAGCCTTGGGCACGCATCTGAATTTCAGTTCAGCTTATCATCCGTAGACAGATGGTTAGACCGAAAGGACCAATCAAATTCTTGAAGACATGTTGAGAGCCTGTGCGTTGCAAGATCGGTCCGGATGGGACAAGCGATTGCCTTATGCAGAGTTTTCCTATAACAACAGTTACCAGGCCAGTTTGAAGATGTCACCATTTCAGGCGCTCTATGGAAGGAGTTGTAGAACTCCGTTGCAATGGGATCAACCTGGAGAAAAGCAAGTGTTTGGGCCAGACATTTTGCTTGAAGCCGAAGAGAACATCATGATGGTCCGAGAGAATCTGAAGATAGCGCAATCAAGACAGTGAAGCTATGCAGACACAAGAAGAAGAGAGCTGAGTTTCGAAGTCGGAGACTTTGTCTATCTGAAAGTGTCACCGATCAGAGGAGTCAGAAGATTCGGAGTGAAAGGCAAGTTAGCACCCCGCTACGTTGGTCCGTATCAGATTCTTGCAAGACGTGGAGAAGTGGCCTATCAGCTCAGTTTGCTAGAGATTTTGTCTGCTGTGCATGATGTCTTTCATGTGTCTCTGTTGAAGAAGTGCTTGCGTGTGCCAGAAGAGCAGTTGCCAGTGGAAGTTCTTGAAGTCCAGGAGGACTTGACCTACGTTGAGAAGCCAGTGCAAATCCTTGAGGTTGTAGACCGAGTCACCCGAAGGAAGACCATCAGAATGTGCAAAGTCAGATGGAATCACCACTCTGAGGAAGAAGCAACCTGGGAGCGTGAAGATGATCTGTTAGCCAAGTACCCTGAGCTCTTTGCTAGCCAACCCTGAATCTCGAGGGCGAGATTCTTTTAAGGGGGATAGGTTTGTAACGCCCTGAATTTGGGGGTAGAATTTTTTTCTTCTTTTCTTTCACCAAATTCGGGCGTTACCCTTTTCTTTTTCTCATTCCCTCGCTAAACCTTGATCTTTTCCAAAGTTAGCGGGATTTGGTTTGGAATTCCCGTGTAAAGGAAAAACCCTAAATTACTTTATGTTGTTTGATGCACCATGCCGAACCATGCATTCTTTCGATTGCTTAAAAATGTAAGTGCATTCATCTAGGAAGATCGGATTTCGAAAAAGGAGAAAAATCTTTTCTTTCTTTTTCTTTTTCTTTTTCTTTCTCTCTCTCCTTTTTTTCTCTCCCGCGCCGTGGGCCGCCCCGGCCGGCCCAGCCGCCCCCCCCGCACGCCCCCTTTGGGCCCATTGGCCCAGCCGCCCCCTCCCTTTCCCCCCCAATCCCCCTAATCCCTCTCCCTCCCTCTCATTCTCTCTTCCCCACCCCAACCGCCGCCCCCTGCCCTAGCCGCCGCCCCCTGCAGCTCGGCCGCCCCCTGCAGCTCGGCCGCCCCGCCGCTCGGCCGCCCCGTCCCCGTCCCCGGTGAGCCCTCCCCCCTCTTCTCCCTTCCCTCTCCCCTCCCCTCCCTCTCCCCGGTCAGGCCGCCGCCCGGCCCAACCGCCCCTGCCCGCGCGCCCAGCCGCCGCTCGGCCGCCTCCCGTGCCCGCCCGGCTCGGCCGCCCCTGTGGCCGCCCGGGCTCGGCCGCCCCGACCCCGGCCCAACCGCCCAGCCCCCCCCCCCCCCCCCGCCGGTTCGGCCGCCCAGCCCGGCCGCCCCCTGCGCGCCCAGCTCGGCCGCCCCCTGCCCCGCGCCCGTGCCCTGCCCAGCCGCCCCTGCCCCAGGCCGGTTCAACCGCCCCCCCCCTTTTTATTTTTTTTTATTTATTTTATTTTATTTTATTTTCTTTCATTACTGTTATATATTTTATTTTAGGCAGGTTAATCATTGTTCATGTTATTGAAATAGGAAACTTAATTTAGAATTTCATTACGCTAGTTGATTCATATAATCAATTGTTTATTCAGTTCAATGTTGATCAACTAAAAATGACTAGGTTTCCATTAGTGCATATAACTAGATTCTTTTGTTAGAACCAATTGTAACTAATCGTTAGTGCATAAGCTTTAACCCCTGCGAGACCTTTTCCCGTTTCTTTCTAACCATAATGAATGCGATATCGAATGTCATACTTGATGCATATTCACTTTATTTGTTCCCTTGTATGATGTACTGTTTGTTTCCCAATTTGAATGGATGGATGTATGTATGCTTGCAATCGCATAGAGAACGATCCGGTCGAAGAGCCCGAGGAACTCGCAGGAGAAGCCCCTGAGCAGCAGTCGGTTGGTGGAGGCAAGTGTCCTTTGACCTATCTCTGTCCTATTCATTCTTTAATTCACCTCCCGCTTTACACATTTATGCCTAAGGATTGACTAGCTTTTGTTATCCATGTCCTTGATTACCTATTTGGGTTGGATTATTATTGTTTAGCTTTATGCTATTGCTCAACTCTAATCAATGAACATGATGAGATTATCTATGATACGCTGTTTTCCCTTCTCTTATTATGATGTTGTACTTGTGACCTTCAAGGGGGCTCGAGCGGTTTCTCGAGTGCCTCTCCGTAAGGACCTGTTCTATGGATGACCGCCCGGGAAAACAGTGCAACCATGAGGGTAGAATGGGGTGCCCTTAGCTGATTAATTAGAGGATCCGGGATGTAGTTCACTTAGCCGTCGTGCCGTCAATGGGGCTCGGTGTATGCGGCTCGCTCTGCCAAGGTTGATTTGTCCCTTGGGGAGGAGTGCGGTACATTTAGGAAACCTAACGGGTGGCTACAGCCCCGGGGAATCTTTGTAAAGGCTATGTAGTGATGCCCTGCTAGGCCACCTAGGTAGTGGTCAATGGGGAGTAGCTCTCTCCGGGCAGAAAGGGAATCACGGCTTGTGGGTAAAGTGCACAACCTCTGCAGAGTGTTATGAAACTGATATATCAGCCGTGCTCGCGGTTATGAGCAGCCAAGGGAGCTCCAGTGATTAGTGGTACTTGATCAGAGACATTGTGGTACAGGTGGTTATGAGATTGATGATTTTGGTTATGACTATGGTGCTGGTAAGTGGTATTCTTTCCGTTTGGAAGGGGTACATTTGGGTTAATAACTTGGGTTAATGCTAAAACCTGGCTTTCTATTAGTAAGTAATAATCTGACCAACTAAAAGCAACTGCTTGACTTATCCCCACATAAAGCTAGTCCACTACAGCCAAACGGGATACTTGCTGAGTATGTTGATGTGTACTCACCCTTGCTCTACACACCAAACCCCCCCCAGGTTGTCAGCATTGCAACCACTGCTCAGGCGAAGATGAAGCTGTGGAAGGAGACTTCCAGGAGTTCCAAGACTACGACGAGTTCTAGGTGTGGGTTAGCGGCAACCCCCAGTCGGCTGCCTGTGAAGGCCGCAGTTATCTACGTTTCTTTTCCGCACTTTGATTTATTGTAAGAACTATATGGACGTCTCTGACGTACGATGTAATCGACTATTATTCTCCTTTTAATACTAGTTTGAGCACTGTGTGATGATGTCCATGTTATGTAACTGCTGTGTACGTGAATAACTGATCCTGGCACGTACATGGTTCGCATTCGGTTTGCCTTCTAAAACCGGGTGTGACAGCAGCGAAGCCTCCCTCGCGTGCGACACTCCGCACAAAAGTCGCCTAAGGGTGCAGCCGGATTAGCACAACAAGTGCGAAAAAATCGAAGTCTTTTTCCAAAAGACTCTCCGTGCAAAAGTCGCCTAAGGGTGCAGTCGGACTAGCACAATAAGTGTGAAAAAACGAAGTCTTTTTCCAAAAGACTCTCCGTGCAAAAGTCGCCTAAGGGTGCAGCCGGACTAGCACAATAAGTGCGCAAAATCGAAGTCTTTTTCCAAAAGACTCTCCGTGCAAAAGTCGCCTAAGGGTGCAGCCGGACTAGCACAATAAGTGCAAAAAATCGAAGTCTTTTCCAACAGACCCTCCGTGCAAAAGTCGCCCAAGGGTGCAGCCGGACTATCACAATAAGTGCAAAAAATCGAAGTCTTTTCCAAAAGACCCTCCGCGCAAAAGTCGCCTACGGGTGCAGCCGGAATACTATATCGAAAAAATTAAAGCCTACGGGAGCGGCCTGATCAACGAAAGCGCGCAGCTTCATCACACAAGAGTATGGTTACATACATACAACGAGGGCATTGCACATTACATTGGCTCAACCTTCGGGATGATACCCATCTCCCTATAGTTGAACAACATTATTCTCAATTCTTCACCCGCAAACAGACTTCGCAGCTCCCCCTCACCCACACTCGCCCCAGCCGGCGAGGACAACAATTCCCGCTTGCCAGCCCTGTCCACACGAAGGCGACCACCTTCCACCTCACCACGATGACGCCCACTCACCCTCCGTTTCGCCACCGCCCTTCGCCGCCTATGCCCAACACTCGCACCCGGAAGGTCCTCATCACCCATTACACGCGGCGACACCTCCGCCGCAGCCACATCCAATGCCGCAAAGTATTCCAAATCCTCATCCAAAGACTCCTCTGTCCACACAATCGAACTCCCAGAATCATTAGACTCAAAACACTTAGACACAGAATCATCAGAATCGTCTTCAGCAACCACGATCGAAGCCACCACAAAATTATCATTGAGAGTACTGATTGCGTGCGCAGGCCCAAAATCCTGAACATGCGCAGCAACCAAGGTTCAATAACACAGACAAAATTTACAAACACCCAAACTCCTACTCAGCCACCTGCGAAGGCCCGGCCACGGTCGTGGGGTCTTCGGTCACCGGCTCAGCCACCACCTTCGGGGGATCTTCCGTCATCGGCATAGGGGCTGGCAAAGGGCCTTCACCGACCACGGTAGGAACGGATGCAGCCGAGGGGCCTTCACCGGCACTCGAAGGCGGCACCGGGTCGATCTCAGCTTCGGGCGGCGCGCCGACCAGATCTCCAAGGTCCTCGACATCCTTGGCACGCGCCATCTGCAGCAACAGCACACCCATTTTGGAAAACCACACATACCCCAACACAACCACACAAAACAACAGATAACCCTTACCTGCTCTATCGCCCGGTCAGACCGCTCCTTAACCGCCTCCCGACCATGCGGACCCCACATCCGGTCGAAGAGTGCCCCCGCTGCCTGCTTCACCACAGGGTCTTCGGCCTTGAAAACTTCACATTCAAAGTTCTCGTCTGATTGGTCGAAGACCTCGTAGTGTCGGCACCCCTCGCGGGACAACGCGTTCAGGGTCCCCTCGCAGGTGACGAGGGAGGCGAAGGACATGAAGCCCTGCACAATAGTCGAGAGCACTAGCAGCTCCTCCTGCAACCATTCGAGGAAGCGAAGGCCTGCCTCTTGATCGGGCACTTCGAAGTCTACGGTCCGCGCACCCAAATCGCGGTACGCATCCAAGAATTACGCGTGCGTCTGCCCGACTTCAGAGCACACCGAGGCCTCAGCCTTGTCCACGCGGCCGCACAGGGCATTGAATCTTGCCTCTCACTCCTCGGCGCGTTGGCTGGTGAGACTGTTCTTCGCCCGCGCCACCTTCACCTCCGCTCGCGCAGCCTGCGCTTCAGCGATGGCTTGGTTAGCCTCCCTCCTCTCCTCCACCAGCCGGCGCCGGAGGTCCGTCTTCTCGGCCTCCAAGGAAGCCACCTTCTCCACCAACCTGCGGTTCTTGCTCTCCGCAGCCGACTTCTCCCGGACAGCATCCGCATGCTGCGCCCGAAGACTCTCGACTTCGGCAGCGACGTCAGCAGTCAGGACGTCCGACGCAACACGGTCGGCGAAGTCGGTCGCCTGACAAAAACACATGAGCCCTAAACCTTCAACGAAACAACAAATATCGAAGTCCAACAAAACTTACTTGCTTCAGCTGCTGCGTCAGCCGCTGCGACGTCTCCCTCAGTCGCTGGGACATGGTGTCCGCAACGTCCTTAGCGGCAGCGGCCGTCAGAATCTCGCCGCTCACGCAGAAGGCGGCCCACGGGTCCTGTGCGGCTCCCTTCGCCCTTACCACCACCGATGGCGAAGTCGCCGCCACCGAAGGCGGGACAACAACCAACTGTCCCTCACCCGACCCTGCAACATATCTTCGGTCAAAAAAAAACTTACCAACAAGATAATCCTCAACACTGATATTCGTGCCGAAGTCAGCAACACGTCTCCCCGGCGAAGGCAGCTCCTGCCCTTTTGTGGGTTCGCCCAGGGGAGGCCTTCCTCCGCCAGAGGTGGCAGCCTTCGCGCTTGCCGACGCCTTGCTAGGCCCAGGAGCTGCCGCCTTCGCAGGCGCCGCTGGCTTGCTACTGCCGGAGGCAGCAGCCCTCGCGCTCCCCCGCGCCCTCTTCGCCTCGCGCGCAGGATCTTCCATCCTGACGACGGCCCGACGCTTCTGCGCAGCGTCTTGACGATCCTTGTTCATCACTGCCGACACAACAGCAGCAATATTTCGTCCGTAAGGAAACACCTTCAAGTCGCGTGCCATGCGGGACGTATATAAGTCTTCGCCAGTCTCGCGGGGGATCGGAACATTCTTAGGCCATCGACCCCCGGTAACCTCCAGCATTCGTGCCGAAGACTCCCGGAGCTCGGGCGAAGACATCCTTCCCCCGGAGGCTGCACACGTCCTCATCAAATCCACAGCAAAACTATTAGACACCTTCATCCCCCCCACTATAGTACCTAATTTTCTCTTCTTAGTGGCCGGGGCAGCCTCCTGCGAAGGCCCTTCCTCGGTCACGCCCATCGATTTCTTCCCGCGGTGGTCGGTGGCGTCTTCCCCGCGATAACCACCATATGGCAGGCGGTTCAATTCAAAGACCCGATTCAATCTGTCGTTGGAACCACGGATATCCCAGCTCCGTAGACCCTCTGTCTTCGGCACGTAGCGCCCCACGATCCTCGCCGCACTGTCCTCTGCTTCACGCACGAATGCGGTGGGATCCCGACCACGCAAATCCAACGCGAAGGCAGGACTTCGCACCCGCTGCCCGCCCCAGGAGGGCATCTCGCGAGGGCATACTTCGCCCAGCGCGCAGCCATGCGCCAAGGGCCATACCCCGTACCTGACAAACTCCTCAACCAAGTCACGCCCGCTACTCATGCGGGCAGCGCGCCGAAGGGCCCCTTCGTCTTCATCACCCTCTGCCACCTCAAACTGTGGGTATGCTACGTAATAATGCGAGCACATAACGGCCACGGGGAGCCCTGGGTGGTCTTCGATTGCGCCTTCGGAAACGTAAAACCAGAAATCCCACCAATTGCCCCACTTATTGCAGGCGCAGGGAACCAACTCCACTACTTCCATCGAAGTCTTCCCGGTCCTCAGGGTAAATGTGCACGATCCAAATTGTGCAATCTCATGTCCAATTTTCCTCTTTTGCCAATGCAGACAGTAATGCTTTGCGAAGACCTCCACAGAGGGCTGACCACCATATGAAGTCATCGCCCAGACATACTTCGCCAGGGCCACCACGGCATTCGG
The DNA here is from genome assembly GCF_902167145.1 of Zea mays. Lineage (NCBI taxonomy): Eukaryota > Viridiplantae > Streptophyta > Magnoliopsida > Poales > Poaceae > Zea > Zea mays. The sequence goes on along the minus strand of NC_050098.1, from coordinate 166,246,326 downwards.
CGTCAGCTGGTGGACCTGGACCTCGAATCTCTGCAGGACCTCCACCACAAATTGATGTGCAGGCAGACGAAGGCCAGCGGTGAAAAAAGCTTCAAACACGACCAGCTCGCCCTCCGGCTCGAGGACCTCCTCCGCCCCCGGAACACGCCCCACTCCGCTACCAAAATACCCAAGTTGCTGCATATCCTGAACGCGGGCCGAGGAGATCCGCGACATGCCAAACTCCATTGTATCACTAGGATGTAGCGTTTCCACCGCCAAGTCGCTCAAAGTGTCCTCCGACGATGCGGCGGCCGGCGGGGTACTCATAGCAGACGAGGAAGAGGACGGCATGGCTACGTACCGTCGGTGGCGGCGGGCGATCTACTTGACGCGGGCCAGATCTCCGACGAGCAGAAGCAAGGAGGGCAAGCGAGCGGACGAGCGGTTTCAAAAGGAGGCTAGGGTTTTGCGCCGCGCAGAAAGTGCACCTGAACCGCGTCGCCCCGCCCTACTTTTTATACACGGGACGCGACGCTTTGGGAAACCCGCAGTCCAACAGTACCACGTCCGTCAACGGTCACATCAAAAACCCCCGCGGAACTGTAACACCCTGAATTTGGGGGTATAAAATTTCTTTTCTAATATCCACCAAATTCAGGTTGTTACTCTCTCATTTCTCTGTTTTCCTTATCTTTTCCCAAAAATGGAGAATTATTTTTGTTTTATACCGGCATAATCCTCGTAAAATAAAACCCTAAGAGGGTCCTTGATTATTGCATGGCATGCCGAGGCATATTTTTGTGTCGAATTATTGTGTTTGGCCATCAATTCAATCTCATTAAATATTTGAATCTTTGATTCAAAAACTATATTTAGATTTGAAGAAGAATAAAAAAAGAAGAGAAAGAAATAACAAAAAAGGGAAAACCTCCCTCAGCCCACCAGCTCTCGCGTGGCCCACCTAGCCCCCATCCAGCGCAGCCCAGCTCCCTGCGGCCTGCTCGGCCTAGCTCCAGGCCGGCCCACCCTGCAGCGCGCAGCCCACCCCGCGCCCAGCAGCCGCTGCCCTAGCGCGCGCTCGCCCAGGCCCAGCGCCGCGCTCGGCCGCCGCTTCGCAGCGTGCGTGCGCGCCCTCCCCCAGCTGCCGCGGGCGCGCTCAGCAGCCGCGCCCCTGCGCACGCTCCCCGGTCCACTTCGCCCAGCCACTCGCGCAGGCACTCGCCCAGCTGCGCGTCGCGCACGCTCAGCCGCACCGCGCCCAGCAGTTGCGCCACGCCCCCATGTCACTTCTGGGTGAGGGCCAGCGGGCCCACTACTTGGTCGTGCAGATGCTCTTTGCGCCGCCTGAGGTCCCGTTCAACTCCGCCAGAACCGCCCGCCTCCCTCTGCTCACCTGTGTGGCTTCTCCTGCGCCCTCGCCATTCGCCGTCGTGCTTCTGCACCTCGCCGCGCAACCGCTGTCGTCGTTTCTTCGACCTTCGCTCGCCGGCCATGGTAGACGCAGGGGGTCGCCGGCGATGCTGTTCTCTTCCCCGGAGCGCTCGTCGTTCGTACTTGCCTCGTCGGTCGTCGTCGACAAGTGTAGGTGAGGAGCTCTTCATCTTCTTCCTCCCTCCCTGTGCACGGCAGCGGTCGGCCTGACCCTCGTCGGCGTTGCCTAGTGGTTAGCCCGGCGACTCGGCTCCTACGCGCGCTCGTCCTCGTTAAGCAGTGTCCGGGATGGCCTATGCGCCATTGACCTCCGTCTCGCCGTGCTGCGCGCCTTGCCAGTGCCGCTGTGTAGAGCCACCTGGCGTGTCGTCGTTGTCCTCATCGTCCGTGCCCGCAGCTGCCTCGGCGCAGCCTGCGCAGCACCCTCGCTGTCGCATGATTCGCGTAGCGCGCAGCGCGTCTGTTAGCGCATAATTCACGGGTTGTCGCACGTGTCGTCATGCGTCATTCGCGTGTTGTCCGTACGCGTCGTCGTTCGCGTAAATCGCGGTTTGCACGCTTTAGTAAAATCATTCCGCTATATCATTCACGTTAAATAATTAATTACTTGTTTAGCTGTGTATTATTAAAATAGCAATTCAATCAAACCTAATCATTGATTTTAATGATGCGTTTGTAGATACCTATTAGTGTGTGTACGCCAACTTAAATATCTTGTTTAACGCGTAGTTAGCATGAATACGACATAATTTAGCAGTACCCGTGTATCGCGTTGTTTATAAGTTCATTATATGTTTAAATGTATTAAGTCTCATGCGTCGTAACTCGTTCGGTCACGTCAACTCTAGCAGCGTCAATTTCATATTAGGAACGTTGTTTGGTCGCGACATATGTTTATTTAATTAATGAATTAATTATTTATCCGCTAGTTATTAAAGTCACTAATTTATCATTTTAACTTACGCTTTAAAATATATGATAGTGTAATTAATGACTACACAAATGCTTTAAAGTTAATTTCTGTCTAGTATAGAGGCGACAACTATGTAGTAGTTCTCGTTTGCGCGTCAGCGTGCTTTTTGCGCGCGTAGTCGTGTTGACTCGCGCGAGTCGCGCGCGGTTGTGCGCGTTGTTTCGCGTACGCGCAGCGCGTCGTCAGGGTCCCGACGGCGTCCGTCTACCCCCTAGACGACGTTCGTCTACCCGTAGACGACTCCCGTCTACCCCCTGCGCGTGCGCGCGTTCGCGCCATTCGCACGTGTCGTTGTTGCCTTTCACGTGCGCAGTCTGTGTGCGTCGTCACCGTCCGTTCGCGCCGGTTCGCGCGTCGGTCGCGCCGGTCGCCCGCACTGTCTCGTGCGTCGTTCGTGTGCTATGTCGCGTGTGCGCGCGTGTCGGGTGCATGCTGTCGTGTTGTTTCGTGTATCGTAAAATCATGTCGCGTAGAATCTCTCGTGTTAAATAATTTACTTATTTATTTGAGCTGTTAGTGTAGCAGATTAATCAGAACTAAATGACAGTTATAACTTACATTTAATAATGGCGACTTAAATATTATAGTTAATATTGGTTCAACATAAACGCGTTAACCCCTCGACCATAGCTTCATCTTTCCCTCGCGTAACCGTAGAGGCGCTCTCTATTTTATATTGCTTGCTTTTATAATATTTTATTTTGTATTGTGTAATGTTCTGATGCAAGTATATGTTTGCTTGTGCCTGTTTGTATTCGTTGCGCGTCGCGAATAGACTGCGATCCATTTTCGAGCTTCGAGGAATCGACAGTCAAGCTTCGGCGACCAAGAGATCGAACTCTTCGAGTTCTACGAGGCTGAAGATCCTGAGCATCTGTTTGGTGAAGGCAAGTGTCCTCTGACCCATTATGTCTCATTTACTTTATAATACATTGTCCCGCATACTATGAACAACCTAAGGATTTACTAGCTTTCTATTTACCTTGTCCTTGATTTACCTTCTAGGTTACTATGGTTAGCTACATGCTAGCGCTTTACTTTAATCAATGAACATGATGAGATACAATGATGATACTATGATTTTATTCTGGATATGATGATATACTTGTGGCATTTAAGGGGACTCGGGCTGTTTCCCGAGTACCTCTCCGTAAGGACCTGTTCGTTGAGAAACCACCCGGGATAACAGTGCAACCATGAGGGTGAAATGGGATGCCCTTAGCTAATTAATTAGAGGAACTAGAGGTGTAGTTGCTTCGCCGTCGTGCCGTCAATGGGGTCCAGGCACAGTGCTTGCTCTGCCGAGGCTGAGTGCCGAGGTTCTTTCGTTTTGCTTTTGTTAGTCACCCTCCTGCGGGGAGAGGTACTGTGTTTATCAAACTGGAAAAACCTAACGGGCTGCTATGACCTCTAGGGAATCTTTGTAAAAGCTACGTAATGATACCCTGCCGGACCACCTAGGAAGTGATCAATGGGGATTAGCTCTCCCCGGGCAAAACGGGGATCACGGCTCATGGGTAAAGTGTGCGACCTCTGCAGAGGGTAGTGAAACTGATATATCAGCCGAGCTCACGGTTAAGAGCAGCCTTGGGATCCTCTTTGATTAGAGATGTAGCTGGTTCGAGACACAATGGTTCTATTTATTATTTTTGTTCGATGATGATAATGATTTTCCTCGATGAGGAAATGGTTCACGGGTTGGTTATATTATAAAACTTGGCTTCCACTAATAATAAATATCTGACCAACTAAAAGCAACTGCTTTGACCTTAACCCCACACAAAGCTAGTCCACTTCAGCCAAACAGGACATTTGCTGAGTACGTTGATGTGTACTCACCCTTGCTTTCACAAAACACCAGGTTGCCTTTGGTGCAATCTATGCTCAAGTAAAGAAGAAGGCGTCGAGGCGAATCTCCAGGAGTTCCAGGACTTCGACGAGTTCGAGGATTAGGCTAGCGACCTCCCCCAGTCAGCTGCCTGTGGTGGGTTTATTTACGTTGGCTACGTTTCTATTATGTGTACTTTGATTATATTATGTAAATGACTCTAGTCTTTCATATTATTACTTATCTTTATTGTTATTCGAAGCATTGTGCTATGATGAGTCATTTATGTAATCGCCGTGTACGTGAATTTCTGATCCTGGCACGTACATGGTTCGCATTCGGTTTACCTTCCAAAACCGGGTGTGACAGGAACCATTTCGAGCGAGGGCAGCGTCTCCACCATCTAGCGACGCCTTCGGCACCAGATGACTCAGTCGAACTGGTCCCTCGGAGGGCAAATGCTGGGGTGAGGGCGAAGACGCTACCCTTTGTTCCAGCATTCGTCTTTCTCGCTGCGCCAACAGAAGCAAAAGAACCGGCGAGGTCCACCCTTCGCCTTCTGCACTACGAGACGAAGGCCTACGACGACGTCACCCTGTCCCACATCCTCACTCGGCCTTGAGGCCCACGTGGGATTCGGCCCATTGTAACAGGCCCCGCACAGAGAAGCGTGTTATGGGCCCGATTTGTAATAGCTTTTCTGTAATGACAGTCTGTAACCCTCCTTTATGGGAATATTTCGGGGATAGTCCAGGTGCCTGAGGGTACATGCGTCCTTACATTGAGACGTTGGGCACTCAGGCACCTATAAATACCCCCGTACAATGCCCTTGAGAGGCTGGATTAACAGAGTTATTGCCATCTCAAGTTGAAACCCTGTTTACGTTGTTTTCATTCCCCCGTTGGATCAACTTGCCGAAGAGAGCACGTTCCAACACTCTTCATTGTGCTTTGTGCTTAGTCTCGATTGATTAAGTCCTATGTTCACAACAATATATGGAAATATTTTGCACAAGAGAGAGTTCTACAACTAGTGATCCTTTTCTAAGTCAATGTTATCATATATCAAGTGGATCACAAATTGCATAAATATATCATGAATTCTCCTTTTAACTTAGTGCATATCAAGAGACATATTGATTGAAATTACACGCGACACTAAGAAACATAGGTGTTAATTGAAGTTATTCAATGATCAAACAAACAACAGATGCGATCGAAAGAACAACATAGGCATTAGATCATTAAACAAGCTTAATACGGGAGAATCCAGTAGATATGCTACTTTAACAAAGAAAGCTACAATCCTTGAAATGTAGTAGCATACTTTATGAGAAAAATATTCTCATACATGAGACTATATGATATTACTAAGATAAAGAGTCAGTCTCAATATAATCAAGATATAGAAATAGACCCCCCTAAAGATATGCATCAAGAAATTGAATGAATTGGATAAATGCACTCACTTTTAAAGACAAATAGGGAGAAGCATTATTCATCTTGATCAAGGCTTATAAAATTTGAAATAGACAATTTATGCCTAGTATCCTCATAATGAAAAAGATTTAGAATGCTTACAACTACACCATTGATTGTTTTGAAGATCTCATTATCCAAGTAGGTGTCGTTGCTCTTGATGTCTCCCTTTTTCATTTGAGTGTCCTCCCTTTGTAGTTGATTCTTTTTCTTTCCAAACTTATTGAAAATACTCAAGAGAGATGTTGATAGCACAAGGGAGTAAAAGATGAAGGATGATTTCTTTAGATTAAGAAATATAAACACTTCATCATCCATAAGTCACATAGACATGAAGTAAAATCCTTAACATTAGTGCACATCAAAAAAGAGGAATATGCACCTTTGAAACATTTTGATCAATCATAGGAAATTTATTTTTTCATATTGAATTTATTATCATAACTTGAAAGCATATCAATATGAGAATAGGTATAGCAAAGGCATGAATTAGATTTTAATGGACAAGTGCATTTATGAGAATGAGATTGAATGCACATCTAGCTGATTTAAGTCCAAATAAAGAATCTATTCTTCACATGATAATTTAGAGTAAATAACCATTGATGGGAACTATATTTGATTAAGAAGATGAGTTCCCATACCTTTGCTTTTACCTTTCTTCCTTTGGGTGAAGAGCAACCCTTGAGGCTTGTGGCTTGCACTTACTCTCTTGTAGATTTTCATAAGTAAGCTCAAGAGATATGTCATTAGTAACACAAGCACTAGTTTCCCTTTTTGTGATCATTTTTTATATGGAATGAAAAGTGGATTACTAAAGCATGGAAACTTTATGATATGAACTAGATTATTCCATGATGTATGCTCAATTTTAACTTACAAGGCAAGCATAGTTAATCCTTCAAGATTATGGGAATAAATCTAATTCATAATATGGAGAGCGATAAATGTAGAAGAATCATATCCAATTTAAGCAAGAGACGAAACAACATAAATCATTGGATTGACTTTTCCTTACATGTTAGATTACGCATCTCCAAAGAGAAACTTATTCTCTATATGTGAGACTACTTAGGTTATTTAGACAAAAACAATAGTAGTCTCACGATTTCTAGATATAAAGAGAGATTCCCTTTATAAGTGTCCTAAGGAATTGAATTCCTTACATGACACCTTATTCTTTTAAGAACTTGGAATATCTCTCTATATCTAGAACATGGCAATTATAGGATGATTAATGTAAGCCATGCCATGAGATACTTACAACAATTTAAAGCATGTAGATTGCCATGGATTAGAAATGATGAATATACAATCTACCATATATGAGGAATTTCTTCAAAGAATGGTGACATGATTTAAAAACATTTGAAGTGCTTTTTTTTCTATGTGACTACACAAGACACATAAGAAATGATAATTTAAGATGCTTGCACTTAAAGGCATAATTGTTACCATCCTTTGGCTTTCTTCCATGTTGTAGGCCTTGACTTTTCGGCATAGGATAATTCTTTGTTTCCTACAACATCAATATCCTCCCCAAGATGATATGAGTTTTAGACATAACAATTCAAAATAACTTTAGGTCAATCTTGGATATATAGATCATTGAAGATTGATAGCTTGAGTTAATAAAAATTGAATTGACTCTCTCAAACACCCCAAAGCTTCATACCATCTCCTTTGCCTGCAAAGCTTGTCAAGCATATTTTGGTACCCATCGCTTGATGGGTCCATCAAGGTTAGTCAACAAAGATCTAGGAACCCAAAAGTCCTTTGTGTTACCACTAGGTAAACTCATTACCTTTCTAGCACAAGTTGCAATTTTGGGTTGCCTAGTTGCATGAGAATTAATTGACAAGCTAGGAGTGGGGTTGTTACCAATAGGACAATCCTTGCATTGATGTCCCTTCTTTCGGCATATGTAGCAAAGGCGATCTTCAAGTTTTGAAGATTTCTTCTTTCCTTGTTTCTTTCTTGCTACATGGTTAGTTAATATTTTCTTTTCTAACACTATGCCTTTTTGTTTCAAATAAGGACAAGACTTAATTAAGTGTCCCTTCTTTGAGCATTTAAAACAAAGTTTATCAACCTTGTTAATAATCAAGTCATTTTTAATATAGGGACATGATCTAATTGAGTGTCCCTTTTCAAAGCATTCACTACACTTCTCACTTCTCTTAGTGTGAAGTGTGACTTGATTATTACCTTGGATGTTACCTTTTATGGAGGCATGGTTGAGGCTTTTGGAAGAGGTATTGATTTTTTCCTTTTGTTCCCTCCTCTTGGCATTCCTCAAGTCCTTGACATTTTCTTCAAGAGATTTAGAGCATGCCACGGTTGTTCCCATCTCAAGCTTCTTCACCATGTGATCACGGTTATCTTGAGAAGGTTGAGCAATGCGCTTCCCTTTAAGTTGTGTCAAGCTCATCTTTAGCCTCTCATTTTCTTCTTTGAGCTTTTGATATGTGTCATCTTTTGTTCCTGCAATTTCTAGCTCAAAGGAAGATTTGCTTGTCGATGGACAACAAGCATTAACACATGGTAATATAGTTTCAATTTGAATACATGTGCATAAGTGAGGTTGTTGGGATTTTAAGTTTTCTATCACAACCTCATGAGCAATATTTAACATGATATGGTCATCCATAAGATTTTTATGAGAACATAGAAGCATATCATATTTTTCTTGAAAAGCTAGATTTTCAACTTTTAGCTTTTCTATTCGGTCCTTAACCAAGACATTCCTATTTACTAATTGAGTGATACAATGTAAAGAGTTATCTTGCTCAATTGAAATAGTTTCATACCTTTGGACCAAATAAACATGAGAGCACTTTAGCTCCTCTTGTTGTTTAGTCAACTCGTCAAAGCGTAGTATTTTCATGGAGAGAACATCTTCTAGCATTTAACGAGCTTCGCTTTGCTCTCTCGCTCTTTTTAGAAGTTTGAGCATGACAGCCTTATCTTCTAGGCTTAGATGAGCGTAGAGTTGCATGAAGCTTCTTTCATCCTCCTCATCCTCATTTGTGCTTCCGCTATCATTTTCATTAGCCACACAACATGTGGGAATCGAAATGGGAAGACAAACCTTTTGGAGAGGTGGATTCATCGTTTGGTCTCTACCGTTCATTTTCTTCTTCCTTCAAAGGGTTAGTTTCACAAGGACCAAAGGAAGTAGAAGCACAAAATGAATCATCATGTTTGGACTCATCAAATTTACTCTTAATTTTAGTCCAAACATCATGCGCATCATGAATAGGTTCATCATTGTCGGCGTTCCAAGACCGGGGGGTCCCTGGGCCGACGAGTGAATGTCGTCGCGTGCCTCAGCCCAGATGGGTTGAGCGCGAGGGCGAGCGCGAAGGGGGAGAGCGAGGCGGCCGGAGACCAGCGTGAGAGAGGTGGGAATCCCGCGGCCTTCGTGTTCGTCCCGCGCCCAGGTCGGGTGCGCTTGCAGTAGGGGGTTACAAGCGTCCACGCGGGAGAGGGAGCGAGCGGCTCCAGGCGAGCGCCTGTTCTCGTCCTCGTCCCCGCGCGGCCAACCTTCTCTAAGAGGGCCCTAGTCCTCCCTTTTATAGACGTAAGGAGAGGATCCAGGTGTACAATGGGGGGTGTAGCAGGGTGCTACATGTCTAGCGGAGGTGAGCTAGCGCCCTAGGTACATGCCGTTGTGGCAGCCGGAGAGATCTTGGCACCCAGCTGGTGTGATGTCGTGGCCGTCGAAGGAGCGATGGAGCTTGGCGGAGGGACAGCTGTCGGAGCAGTTGAGCCCTTGCTGACGTCCTCTTGCTTCCGTAAGGGGGCGGAGAGCCGCCGTCGTCACAGAGCATGCGGGGCGCCATCATTGCCTATCTTGCGGTGCGAGCCAGATGGGACGCCGGTCTTGTTCCCTGCGGCCCGAGTCATCTCGAGGTAGGGTGATGATGGCGCCTCCTGTCGATGTGGCTGGTCTATGCCCTAGGTTGGGCGATGTGGAAGCTCCTCCGAAGCCGAGGTTGAGTCCGAGCCCCCGGGTCGGGCGAGGCGGAGATCGTCGTCTTCTGGGGCCGAGCCCAAGTCCGAGCCCTGGGTCGGGCGAGGCAGAGATCGTCGTCTTCTGGTACTTAGCCCGAGTCCGAGCCCTGGGTCGGGCGAGGCGGAGATCGTCGTCTTCTGGGACTTAGCCCGAGTCCGTGCCCTGGGTCGGGCGGAGCGGAGATCGTCGTCTTCTGGGACTTAGCCCGAGTCCGAGCCCTGGGTCGAGCGGAGCGGAGTTCACCGTCTTCCAGGACTTAGCCCGAGTCCGAGCCCTGGGTCGGGCGGAGCGGAGTTCGCCGTCTTCCGGGACTTAGCCCGAGTCCGAGCCCTGGGTTGGGCGGAGTTCGCCGTCTTCCGGGACTTAGCCCGAGTCCGAGCCCTGGGTCGGGCGGAGTTCGCCGTCTTCCGGGACTTAGCCCAAGTCCGAGCCCTGGGTCGGGCGAAGCGGAGCTTCCTATGGTGCCTCCGGCAGGTCCTGACCGCTTGTCAGTCTTACTCTGTCCAGTGGCACTGTAGTCGGTGTGGCGTAGGCGGCGCTGTCCTTTCGTCAGGCCGGTCAGTGGAGCGGCGAAGTGACGGCGGTCACTTCGGCTCTGCCGGCGGGGGGTGCGTGCCAGGATAAGGGTGTCAGGCCACCTTTGCATTAAATGCTCCTGCGACTTGGTCGGTCGGTGCGGCGATTTGGTCAGGGTTGCTTCTTAGCGAAGGCAGGGCCTCGGGCGAGCCGGGAATATGTTCGCCGCTAAAAGGGGGGCCTCGGGCGAGACGGAAATCCTCCGGGGTCGGCTGCCCTTGTCCGAGGCTAGGCTCGGGTGAGGCGTGATCGTGTCTCTCGAATGGACTGATCCCTGACTTAATCGCACCCATCAGGCCTTTGCAGCTTCATGCTGATGGGGGTTACCAGCTGAGAATTAGGAGCCTTGAGGGTACCCCTAATTATGGTCCTCGACAGTAGCCCCCGAGCCTCGAAGGGAGTGTTTGCACTCGCTTGGAGGCTTTCGTCGCACCTTTTTGCAAGGGGACCAGCCTTTCTCGGTTGCGTTTTGTTTCGGTGGGTGCGCGCGAGCGCACCCGCCGGGTGTAGCCCCCGAGGCCTCGGAGGAGTGGTTTCACTCCTTCGAGGTCTTACTGCCTCACGTAGTGCTTCGGCTGGTCTGGTCGTTCCCTCATGCGAACTGGTCGTAGCCCAGGTGTACGGTCAGGTCCCAAGTTCTCGGGCTGGTATGTTGACGCTGTCAACGGTTCGGCCGGAGCCGGGTTTGCGAGAGCAGCCCCCGAGCCTCTGCACAGAGCGAGAGGGCGGTCAGGGGTAGACTCGGCTTTTTTACATACGCCCCTGCGTCGCCTTTCCGCAAGGAGGAGGGGGGAAAGCGCCATGTTGCCCTCGATGGGCGTCGAACATGGTGTCTCCGACGAGCTGCAAGCGGGTAATCCGAGTGGACGTCCGTGCCCCGTTCGTTAGGGGTCGGCTAGGGGCCCAGAGGCACGCCCAAAAGTACCTGCGGGTGATCTGCCAAACCCGGTCCCTTGGCGACGGGGTCCGAGGGCTCGATGCCTCCCTCTGGTGGGATTCTGTTACAAGATCGTTCCCGCCGGTCTCGGAAATGTCCTAGGGTACCTCGGGAGCGCAGCCCGAGCCTTGGTTATGTATCGAACGTACCCATGGTCATCCCTCGCTCGGCGTCTGAGGCGGCTGTGAACCCTTCGGGGGCCAGCCTTCGAACCCCTGATCAGTATTGGGCGCGGAGCCCGAGCAGCCTGAGGCGGTCGTTGAACCCTTTCGAGGGGCCGGCCTTCGAACCCCTGACCAGTAGTGGGTGTAGGGCCCACGTGATCTGAAGCGGCTGTTGAACCCTTTCGGGGGGCCAGCCTTTGAACCTCTGATCAGTAGGGGGGCTCAGAGCCTGGTTCCTTCTTGGGGAAGGATCCTTTTCGGGGTATCCCCCTTTCCCGGTCCCTGTGGCAAGAGAGAGAAAGAGGAAAAACGGAAAAGGATACGAAATCGAACGACGCGGCGTACCTCTTTGGACGCGTTCATTTTGGCGAAGGGGAAGCGTCGCCCGCTTCTCTTGCCAGAGGCGCCGCGTGTCCCGTCGCGGAGTTAATGTGACGGGGCGAGTGGTTGGAGAGGCGACCGTTGCGCGTGCGCGAGCCGTTCGAGGAACGGATCACGGGTGCGTCGTCTTCACGCCGTGGGAGAGGGTTCTCTCGCTGCCCCCGGATGGGACGTAAGCTTGGCTGACGACGCGACCGCTGCGCCTGCTCGCCTGCCACCGCCATTACTGCCGGCCCACTTCTGGCTGTGTTGACCATCGCGCCAGGCTGGCGCTGCTGGGCCGCGCGCCGGGTCGCCTCGAGTCGCGGTATTGGTTCCGCAGTCGAGGAGGTGCGGTGGTGGCGTGGGTGGCGATGCAGTTACTCACACGTAGCAAACGGCGCACCGGTTGCACGACGCGTGGGCCTGGGCCTCTATGCCGGGCGTGTTGGGAGTCGGAGGAGCGCGCCCACTTGGCACGGTTGCATGCCGCCTGCATGGCTGCCCACCCTTTCGCCCGTTGGTCTGGGCAAAAGTGGAGGGTCGCTTGTAACCGCTAGGCGGTTGTGTGCACCGCGCGCGGCGGTTTGGCTTCTTCTGCCCTGTGTTGGCTTGCATGACGTGTGGGACCCAGCCCCCGCGTCGTAGGGAAGGACCTTGGAGTGTGTTGGAGAAGACTCAGCCCGTGACGGCTGGGGGCGCGAGTAGGGAGAACCTTTTCTTAAAAGGAGGGTGACCCCTTTGGAGGGCGACCATGTCTTCGCGCTCCCTTATGCATCGTGTCTTTCCACCTTCCAGGCCCCCGGATGGGGGAGATCCGCCGTCTTTCCGCCTCGTCGTTGGGGGAACGCAACTCCGCGGGAGTTGGTACCTTTCAGCCATCGTTCGGCTTCAAGGATTTTCATCATGCAGCCCGGCTGCACCCCTACACTGGCGGTCACCCAAGACGGTGACCTCCAGCTTGATGGTGGGGGAGAGCGAGCCGGGCTGCGATCTTGGTCCCACCCTCAGCTTCAAGGATGTTCATCATCCTCGCTGGGGTGGTGGCCAGGCTGAGCCGGAGCTCTACTGTAACACCCCAGGTGTTACTCAGGGTGTCCACCCTAGGGTTACCCCCTTTCTTTTACCCATTATCACATGAAGATTGAATTGGGCAAAGTATACCAAACTTGGAATTCTAGGTCCTAAGCAAGTGTAACCCACCTTGGATGTCATGCCCTAGCTTGTCATGCACATCTAAGTGGGGTTTTCCCAAAACCCTAAAGCAAACCCCCCCATGGGCAATGGGAACCCTAATTGGAGCCATGATCAAAAGATCATGTAAACCTTATGATCATGGTTTGGGCCAAATATAAAAGTTGTAAAATACTTAATAACCTACAATTAATAGTAAGGAAGTACCCCCAAAAAGTTTTCAGAAAATCCCTAAAAAGTTCACCTAAGATTCAGCACAAGGGAGAATTCAGTTTTTGCCTAAGTACAAAAACTAACCCTTGCACAAAGACTCCACATGTTCACCTTAATCCCCTTTTCAAAACCCTTCGACCCAATTGACAAAATGGCGCCAAATTAACCCTAGAACACCCTGGAAAGAGATGACACCTACCCTAGGGCGCTAGACATGACTTGACACCCCTTTTGTCTCGGTTCGGGCTTAGCTGACACAACAAACTTCTCCCCTCTCTATCTCCCTACCCCGACCATATCTCGACTTGGAACTCACAGCGAAAAGATAGGATTTGGAGCAGAGAAGCGACCGTACATAGTGACTTTGCCAAGATACGCACGCTATGGCGCTCTAATCTGCCGTTGAACCATGGCAGAAGCAAGCTTCCACGTGTTCGACGCGAGCTGGCATCCGGGGGCGCGCTCACAGCACGCCCGTGCGCGAACCCCCGCGCGCCCGCGGCCGCCCGTGACCACGCCCGCGCCACGGCTATAAAGCCCGCCCCAGTGCTTGGCTGCCTTCCCCGTTGCCTCCTCCGTACCTCGCCTGACTTGCCCGAGCCAGCCATTAGCTCCGGCGACCTCCCCGCGACCCGCCAGTGCCGCCCGAGAGCAACCACCGTGGCCAGCCCCTCTCCCGTCCTCCTCCGTTCGATCCAAGCCCTCAGATAGCTTCCTGGTGAGGGCGTGAGACTTGCTCAAGCTTGACCCGGGGACCCTCGTCACCGGAATAGCCCAAGCGTGCCCACCGGAGTTCAAGAACCCGCCGGCGCACGTGGACCGGGTAAGCCCCTGCACCGTTTTCCAATTCGTTGCACGCATGGCCTCTGTGTCACCCCGTTTTCCAATTCGTGCACCCTAATTGAACTATACCGCCGTGGTTTGGCCGGAGCAGGAGCCGCCGACGACCCCCGCCGCCTGTGCTCGTGGCCAGGGTAGCTCCGACCACCTCCGACACTGACCCGCACACCGACGTGACCGTCGCGACCTCCCGGACGTCACTGACCACCCCGCCGGAGCTCTACTGCCGCCGGTAAGCCCCACCGCCGTAATCTATGTCGCGGGTACTGTTTAAGCCGGTCAGGGAGCGCGGGTTCGATTTCAGTTAAGTCCAGGGGGCTTTGCGCAATGTCAGTGACCCAAGCCAATAGTGAACCAAGGGCCGTTCTGTGAGAAAAGAAAAGGATAAACCCCAGGGGCCTCAGCGTAAACCTGTTTTCTTTTCCATTTTCGAATTTCTTTTCTTTATTTATAACAGATAGCTAAATAAATGCCTAACTTGAAGAATAATCCTCCAAAAATGTTCAAACCAATTTTGCTAGATTCTGGAATTTATGAACTATCAGATAAAAATAATAGAACCCATGGCTTCTGTATTTCTTTCTGAAGTTTTGAATTAAATAAGAAAACTACTCAAAACTCAATATTAGAAGGAAAAATAGGAATATTGTTTGACCAGGGTTAGAAAATTTTTGAGAAGTTTGTATCTACCTACTAGACCAAGTAAAAATGTTAAACCCCTCTGTCTACTCCATTTGAATTAGTTTTACCCCTCATTCTATAATATGTTTAAGGATAAGGAAAATAGAAAATGTAATTTAATTAATGAACCAGAGAGTACCCCTATTTTTGTTAGGATACTTATTCAATATAGTTCACTGGAAAAATGTATCATACCTTGTTTCAGTATAAAATAAGTAGGATCCCTTTTGTTTTAATAAAACAAGTGAAACTTAGAAAAACCCTACAAAAATAACCCCAAGGTAAAAACACCCCCACCCTTGGAATAACTAATGTTTTGTTATTAAGAACTTAGGAAAAATAGGAGATCTGCTGTTTGACATTTTTCAAATAATAATGTAGTAGAAAGTGCCTTTTTGACATTAAACTTAAGAAAATCATAACTAAATAACCACCCCTTAGTTTTCTGAGATTTTTAGCACAGAAGCCTATTATTACTATAGGATGCCAGCAAAAATAACCTTTAGGACAGAACCTATCCCTAACTAAGAGGTGTAGTGTAAAGTGGCCCATTTTGCCTAACTGTTGTTATTTTTGATTAAAGCCTAGCTTTTATACTTTAAGCCTCAAATTCTTAAAACAAGCTAGAATAGCAAGTGACAACCCACTGTAATTTTTACAGAATTTTTGGAAATTATTAAAACCCTGTTGTAGTTCAAACCTACCCTAGGAACCCTAAATGGAAATTAAGGAAAGGAAAATGAATAATGTGAATCAATGTTATCCTAAAACCTTTGTAATCTGTCCACTAAAATGTATCAAGGCAATACCAATCCACTATGTTATCCTAAAAGGAAACCTAAGCTTAAAAGGTAATAAGTCTATATCTATGTATACCACTAGAAGCCCCACAGAACCAGGAAACCCTAAGTTAATTCTTAACTTAGTTTCTTTAGTAATGTTCTTAAATCTTGCATAATCATGACATACATGTTCATTGCATTTCGATAGACTGTAATCTTGCTGACGGAGAGTACATCCTCGTGCCGGAGCAAGGAGCTGCTCAGGAGGTAGCCCCAGATCCAGCACCCGAGCCTGCACCAGAGGACCTGCCCGCCACTGCTTTGGAAGGCAAGCCCCGGTTTTATGCATAACCTGTTATTATGCTATTTTACTTCACTTAATGCTTGTAGGATTGATTGTGCACTTAAGTGTAGGAATTGTTTGAAACCCTAGTTGCATGATCTCAGGAATCCTATTGAGATGAATACTAGTATGCTAGGTCGAGTAGCTGCTTTATTAAGTAGGATCTCGGTAGAAGACGAGTGATTTTTCTAGCACTCGCGCGAGGTCAGGCCATTGATTGTACCCACTTTCATATCGTACTGATGTTGGTTGTGGACAACAATCCATGGGGATTGGTTGTCCACGGGATAAAAATTTGAGTAAGGATTAAGGTGTGGTACCGTGAGTCAAGCGTTTGAACGTACTAAACACATACCGAGAAATATGGTAAATCGGTAAGCCTAGTACCTGAGTGAACCTGCCCGCAGACATATCCCCTCACGCGACCTGAGACGAGGTCTCCCATTCCGGTTATGGTGGGTACAAGTGCGGTCACTGCACGACGGCTAGTCGGGGTTAGTGGGGCATTGTACGCCAAGGCGGTGAGCCCTGATCTGTTGCCAGGGAATCGATGGAGATGGTTGATGTGTGTGGGGACGGAGTGCCCCTGCATGTCGTGTGTTTAGGTTTACCTTGCAAGGATAAAAACTCGATTCGAATCTTCTGCTTCTCGCAGCTAATGAGACTGCTTGATCCATGCTGCTACATTGAGTAACAAGTGGAATGATGCGGAGATGATATAAGATGTTGATTGCTAAAATGTTTGCTACTTTGTATGAATAGATAGTACATTTTTTGCCTTAAGAGAGTCACACTTAACTTTTACTAAGTTAAAATCTTGATTTAGAAACTCAGCTAGTGCTTTTGGCAACCAAACCCCACAGCCAAACAGCTGCATGTCTAGAGGTAGAGGAGTAGACTCCTCACACCGGGTAAGTCTAGCTGAGTATTAGTATACTCAGCCTTGCTTGTGGCATAATTTTTTACAGGTTCTCTGGAGGAGATGGTTGCTGGGATAACTTGGCCGTCCACCTTGCCACCGGGTTGGACTGTTGAGTGGGACCCTGCCTCGGCTGAGGAGGAGCATGAGGAGTGATGGGACAGGCTTCCCCATCTCTCTGTTTAATTACCGTTAGTTTTATTCCGCTGCACTTCGAACAATGATGCTTACTTTTGCCAAACTCCGATGATGATGATGGTGATGTAATAATTTAATACTCTGACATGTATGGTTTTATGCTTTATTGTATTTGCTCTATGACTCACCTTCGGGTGAGATTGTGGTACTTGATCCTGTCAGTGGCCGTGTCGGACTAGATCCGAGGGATCGACGGGTTATTCCCATTTAAGTGTGGTCTAGCCTCTAAGGCGGGGCTTAGGCACTTAAGTTGGAATAATTCGGGCGGTTCCGCCACAGCTGGTATCAGAGCTTGTACCACCACAGAGGAATCAATAAAACATGAATACCATCCTTTTTCCAAAATAAAACTTGATAGAAACATTGTTGGATAGATAGTAGGACGAGCAGGATAGACCTAGGACGTGAAGCCTTGGGGTAATAGAAGGGTAGCTAGGTGGCTAAATAACTAGGCCCTACAGGCCACTTTTACAGGATGGGAGTTCCTCCCTATTCCTTTTATCTTGTTGTGAGGTCGTTCAGGACGAGCATGCATGCATTCATAATTAAGCAAATGGATAACTGAGTAAAGGACTTAAAAACAAGATAACAACCAACTAGGCCCCTAGTGCCTTTTTACTTAACTAGAGAAGGGCTGAGTTTTTTTTTCCCTTGTTCTTTTTTTTATAATTCTTTTTCTTTTATTTACGCTTAACCGTACACAGATGACTTCCCACGGATCCTCCGATGACGGAAATGCACTGACCCACACTGACGGACTTGCACGAGAGGGCTTTCCCCGCATTCTGTGGGAGGTACTTCAGGGGGCCGGATACACGACACCCCCTCAGTACGCGGTGCAGCAGTTCGAGAAGCACCGAGTGCCTCGCTGTAGAGTGAGGATGACCTTGGAGCCTCATCCCCTGCAGCCAGGATGGCGCTCTTTGGACTCCGAGTCTTTCGGATACCGAGCAGAGGACACGATCGAGGCAATCGCTCTGCATGGATTGACTACTTTCTGCGGATTCCATCCCTTGGAGCTGGCTACCCACCCCATTGGCTTGTTCCCCGCTGAGAAGGAGGACGACCCAATGTGGAAGGATCGGGTGGAGCATGCCAAGGACATCTGGGCCATCTACCCAGGTCAGACTGCGCACTTGACAGTACGGTGCATGAATGCTCTGTACCGTCTGCAGGTGATGCGCGATGAGGCAATGTCCCATCTGATGGCACTGCTGGAAGCAACAAAGATCACGTTGGATAACAGAGAGGAACTCGTGGTTGATTTATCTCAAGAATTGGTGGAGAAGGATTTGCAGGTGGAGCAGCTATCCACTGATATTCAGGAGTTGGAGGAGCTGGTAGGCACCCGAGAGAACACCATCGAGGTTCTCGAGGATCAGCTCATTAACACTCAGCAGCAGCTTGCTGAGGCTAACGAACACCTGGACATGCACCACCAGGAGATCCAGGACCAGGAGGCCAACGAGGACGTCGACATTGAGGGAGGAGATGAGCCTGCCTCCAGTGTAGACACTGCTGGCTCGGGAAGACCACCTTCCCCCGAGTCGAGCGTTGCTTCGTTCGCTCATTAGGTGTTCAGGATAGGCTCAGAAGTTGGATAGTCGGACTCCTCGCAGCTAGCTTAGCTTTTGCACCCTTGGGGTACTAGGCTAGATAGAGTTGAGTCATTTTGGAACAATTGATGTAATCGTGCTAAACTCTCTTGGGAGCTTGTTGATGGATGCTATTATCAGTTTAAATTTGGAAGGAAGAATTTATGCCTCTTAAAATCCCTTTTGGTTGAAGTCGGAGTCTATCATGCTATTTTAACTTTTTCCCCGTGATAAAATCTCGAAATTGGAACTGTGGTGTTAAGTAAGTATGTGGTTTTTTCAGATGGCCGGGAGGCAGCGTCGTGGCCAGAACGAGCGCGTTCCTCCACCGCCGCCACCACCTCCCACTCTGCAGGAGCTCATGGCTCAGCAGAATGAGATCCTGAGGCAGCTGGCTCAGCGTCAGCTACCACCTCAGCATTACGGTGGTGGAGACCACCAGCGTCACCCCGCGGCGGCTACGTACCAGGAATTCCTTAGCACCCAGCCTCCATTGTTCACAAGGGCGGAGGACCCACTTGATGCAGATGTGTGGCTACGAGTGGTGGAATCCAAATTCCCCCTGCTCCATGGAGTTTGCTCAGAGGTCACCAAAGTCAGGTTCGCCACCCAGCAGCTTCGCGGACCTGCAAGGACTTGGTGGGATCATTTTCTTGCTATGCAGCCAGAGGACCGAGAGGTGGAGTGGAGGGAGTTCAAGGCAGCTTTCAGAGGACACCATATACCAGCCGGGATTATGGACAAGAAGCTCAATGAGTTTTTGGCACTCACTCAGGGCAACAGGACAGTGTTGCAGTATGCCCAGGCTTTTAATGACTTGTGCCAGTATGCGGGATATCATGTAGATACAGATGAGAAGAAGAGAGATAGGTTCAGAAGGGGGCTCAGCACTAAGCTCCAGGATCGTCTCAACACCGTCAGGGCCAACAGCTACAATGAGTTGGTCAACATGGCTATCTCCCAAGAGGACTGCATCACAGCTAGACAGGTAGAGAAGAAGAGGAAGACCCCTGTGGCAGGACCCTCAGCTCAGCCCCAACGCTTCAGGATTGTGTCCGACACCCAGGGCAGGGGATCCCAGCAGCAAGGGCGATGGGTAATTCGACCTCAGCAGCAGCAGCAGCAGGCACCCAACCGCAACCAGTTTCCAGGTCAGAGGAATAATCAGCAGCAGCAGTACCGCCAGGCAAATGACAACAGGTGCTTCACTTGTGGCAACACCGGGCATTACGCCAAGAATTGCCCCAGGAACCAGCAGAGGCAGGGGCAGAATGTTAATCAGAATCAAGGGAAGAGGCAGAAGGTGCAAGTGAGGCAGGGCAGGCTGAACTTCACCACCATGGCTGATATTCCAGAGGGAGCACCCGTCATAACTGGTATCTTTACAGTTTTAAATTTTCCTGCTATTGTTCTTTTTGATTCCGATGCTTCACATAGTTTTATCAGTGCCAAGTTTAGTGCCAAATGCCAGTTGCCCTTTCACCACACCGATGGGGGCATTACAATTTCAACACCAGGAGGCAGAGTTGCCACTTACCAAATTAACAAGAATGTGCCTATAAAGTTTGGTAGTCTGATAATTAAAGCCAACCTTCTCATTTTGGGTTTGGAGAGTGTGGATATTATATTGGGAACTGACTGGTTAACCAGAAATCAGGCTGTGATGGATATTGCGGCTAGAGCCATTGAGGTGCACTCACCAACTGGTGGTGAGACCACACTATATTTGCCTGACCAGGGTTGTACCCGATCTTGTGCTTTTGTTATGTTAGAATCCCCAGTGGAAAGGATCCCAGTAGTCCGTAACTACCCGGATGTTTTTCCGGAGGAATTGCCAGGGATGCCACCTGACCGGGATATTGAGTTCGCCATCGAATTGCAACCCGGGACCGCTCCTATCTCCAAGAGACCCTATAGGATGCCTCCCGCGGAATTGGCAGAATTGAAGAAGCAATTGCAAGAGTTGTTGGACAAGGGGTTTATTCGTCCAAGCACTTCACCTTGGGGATGTCCAGCATTATTTGTGAAGAAAAAGGATGAGTGTTTGAGGATGTGTGTTGACTACCGTCCTCTCAATGCGGTGACTATTAAGAACAAATACCCGCTGCCACACATTGATGTTCTGTTCGATCAATTGGTAGGAGCCAAGGTATTCTCCAAGATAGACCTTCGCTCAGGTTACCATCAGATCAAGATCCGTGCCAGTGACATTCCCAAGACGGCTTTCTCTACCAGATATGGACTGTATGAGTTTCTGGTGATGTCTTTTGGGCTGACCAATGCCCCGGCTTATTTTATGTACTTGATGAACTCAGTATTCATGCCAGAGTTAGACAAGTTCGTGGTCATTTTCATTGATGACATTCTGGTTTATTCCAAGAATGAAGCCGAGCACACCAAACACTTGCAGACTGTACTTCAGAGACTGCGTGATCATCAGTTGTATGCTAAGTTGAGTAAGTGTGAGTTCTGGCTGAAGGAGATCAAATTCTTGGGTCATACAATTTCTCAGGATGGGATATCAGTTGATCCTGAGAAGGTGCAAGAGGTAATGGATTGGAAACCCCCGACTACAGTGAAGCAAATTCGGAGTTTTCTGGATTGGCAGGGTATTACCGACGATTTATTCCGGATTTCTCCAGAATTGCCAAACCAATGACTGAACTGTTGAAGAAGGGAGTCAAATTTGAGTGGAGCCAAAAGTGTGAAGATGCTTTTCATACCTTGAGGCAACATTTGACAACAGCCCCAGTACTGGCCCAACCTGACAACACCAAGCCATTTGAAGTTTATTGTGATGCTTCAGGTACCGGATTGGGATGTGTCTTGATGCAAGAGAACAGAGTGATTGCTTATGCTTCCCGGGCACTCAGGCCCCATGAGCAGAACTACCCCACTCATGATCTGGAATTGGCAGCTGTGGTGCATGCTCTTAAGATATGGAGACACTACTTGATGGGAGCTCACTGTAACATCTACACTGATCACAAGAGTCTCAAGTACATTTTCACTCAGGCAGATCTGAACATGAGGCAAAGGAGATGGTTGGAGTTAATCAAGGACTATGATTTGGAGGTGCATTACCACCCAGGTAAGGCCAATGTTGTGGCAGATGCCTTGAGCAGAAAGGCCCAGTGCAATTGTATGAGCATGGATGCAAGAGTCACCACCCTGTGTGATGAGTTGTGCAAGCTGAACCTGGAAGTTGTTTCTTCGGGTGACCTAAGCTATATCTCGGTGGAGCCCACATTGCAAGAACAGATAGTCAGGGCACAGGTTGAGGATAAGGGAGTTCAGGTTATCAAGGATATGATCAAGCAAAAGGCAGAGAAATATAAGTGTTTCCGACAGGACAGCAAGGGAATTCTATGGTTTGGAGATCGATTGGTTGTTCCCAAGGACCCTGAGCTCAGAAAGAAGATACTGGATGAAGCTCACCTTTCCAAATTCTCCATGCACCCTGGTAGCAACAAGATGTACCATGATCTTAGATCTCTATATTGGTGGACTAGAATGAAAAGGGAAATTGCCAAGTACATATCCGAATGTGACACCTGCCAGAGAATTAAAGCTAATCACTTGAAGGCAACAGGCCCTTTGCAACCCCTTCCCATACCATCTTGGAAATGGGAGGACATTTGCATGGACTTCATAGTGGGATTACCCAATACCTCCAAGCACCATGATTCAATTTGGGTTATCATGGACAGGTTGACCAAGACTGCTCATTTCTTGCCAGTGCATACCACCCACATGGCAGAGAAGTACGCTGAAATTTATGTTGATCAGATAGTAAGGTTGCATGGTATTCCCAAAACCATTATATCTGACAGAGGAGCACCATTTGTGGCACGATTTTGGGAGCAATTGCAAGAGTCACTTGGGACCCATGTCATCCGAAGCTCAGCATACCACCCCCAAACAGATGGCCAGACAGAAAGGGTGAATCAAATTTTGGAAGACATGTTGCGAGCATGTGCACTACACTACGGAAAAGATTGGGACAAGTGTCTGTATTTGGCGGAGTTTTCTTACAATAACAGTTATCAATCCAGTCTGAAGATGGCACCCTTTGAGGCATTATATGGAAGGCGGTGTAGGACCCCACTGAATTGGTCTCAAGCAGGAGAAAGGGGAATTTTTGGGCCAGATTTGGTACTTGAGGCAGAGGCAAAGGTCAGGATCATCAAGAAGAACCTAGAAGCCGCTCAGGCCAGGCAAAAGAGCTATCATGACAAGAGGCGGAAGCCCCTACAGTTTGAGGTGGGAGATCATGTCTATCTTAAGGTGTCACCCACCAAGGGTGTTCAGAGATTCAGGATCAAGGGCAAGTTAGCTCCTCGCTATATTGGACCCTACAAGATCAAGGAGGCTTGTGGACCCGTAGCCTATCAAGTGGAATTGCCACCTCACGTGTCAGCAGTTCACAATGTGTTCCATGTATCTCAGCTGCGGAAATGCGTTCGTCTACCCACTGAAGTACTACCGGAACCAGACATTGAGATAGAACCAGACTTGTCCTACCAAGAGTACCCCGTCAAGGTATTAGATCAAAAGCAAAGATCAACTCGGGCAAGGTCGGTCAGAATGTGTAAGGTTCAGTGGAGTCACCATTCAGCCGAAGAAGCTACATGGGAGACTGAGGATTTTCTACGCTCTCGCTTCCCCGACTTTCTACCCAAAGGAGTCGGTATGTAACCCCCAAAACCCCACCCCCACCTGCCCTTTGAATCCAATTATAAGAAAAACTTAGATAACAAGGATAGTCTAAGTTGTGGATTTAACTTAAGAAGGGCTTCCTTCTGAGGTTGCAAAGAGGATGACATTCGAAGAGCAGTAAATAAGAGAAACTTAAGTATAAAGGGGAAAACAGCACCAGCACACCTTCAAGCATCCCTCCGAGGGGCTCTACCTAAAATCTCGGGACGAGATTCCTTTAAGGGGGGAGGGCTGTAACACCCCAGGTGTTACTCAGGGTGTCCACCCCAGGGTTACCCCCTTTCTTTTACCCATTATCACATGAAGATTGAATTGGGCAAAGTATACCAAACTTGGAATTCTAGGTCCTAAGCAAGTGTAACCCACCTTGGATGTCATGCCCTAGCTTGTCATGCACATCTAAGTGGGGTTTTCCCAAAACCCTAAAGTAAACCCCCCCATGGGCAATGGGAACCCTAATTGGAGCCATGATCAAAAGATCATGTAAACCTTATGATCATGGTTTGGGCCAAATATAAAAGTTGTAAAATACTTAATAACCTACAATTAATAGTAAGGAAGTACCCCCAAAAAGTTTTCAGAAAAGCCCTAAAAAGTTCACCTAAGATTCAGCACAAGGGAGAATTCGGTTTTTGCCTAAGTACAAAAACTAACCCTTGCACAAAGACTCCACATGTTCACCTTAATCCCCTTTTCAAAACCCTTCGACCCAATTGACAAAATGGCGCCAAATTAACCCTAGAACACCCTAGAAAGAGATGACACCTACCCTAGGGCGCTAGACACGACTTGACACCCCTTTTTGTCTCGGTTCGGGCTTAGCTAACACAGCAAACTTCTCCCCTCTCTATCTCCCTACCCCGACCATATCTCGACTTGGAACTCACAGCGAAAAGATAGGATTTGGAGTAGAGAAGCGACCGTACACAGTGACTTTGCCAAGATACGCACGCTATGGCGCTCTAATCTGCCGTTGAACCATGGCAGAAGCAAGCTTCCACGTGTTCGACGCGAGCTGGCATCCGGGGGCGTGCTCAGAGCACGCCCGTGCGCGAACCCCCACGCGCCCGCGGCCGCCCGTGACCACGCCCGCGCCACGGCTATAAAGCCCGCCCCAGTGCTTGGCTGCCTTCCCCGTTGCCTCCTCCGTACCTCGCCTGACTTGCCCGAGCCAGCCATTAGCTCCGGCGACCTCCCCGCGACCCGCCAGTGCCGCCCGAGAGCAACCACCGTGGCCAGCCCCTCTCCTGTCCTCCTCCGTTCGATCCAAGCCCTCAGATAGCTTCCTGGTGAGGCCGTGAGACTTGCTCAAGCTTGACCCGGGGACCCTCGTCACCGGAATAGCCCAAGCGTGCCCACTGGAGTTCAAGAACCCGCTGGCGCACGTGGACCGGGTAAGCCCCTGCACCGTTTTCCAATTCGTTGCACGCATGGCCTCTGTGTCACCCCGTGAAGCTCCTCGTGCACCCTAATTGAACTATACCGTCGTGGTTTGGCCGGAGCAGGAGCCGGCGACGACCCCCGCCGCCTGTGCTCGTGGCCAGGGTAGCTCCGACCACCTCCGACACTGACCCGCACACCGACGTGACCGTCGCGACCTCCCGGACGTCACTGACCACCCCGCCGGAGCTCTACTGCCGCCGGTAAGCCCCACCGCCGTAATCTATGCCGCGGGTACTGTTTAAGCCGGTCAGGGAGCGCGGGTTCGATTTTAGTTAAGTCCAGGGGGCTTTGCGCAATGTCAGTGACCCAAGCCAATAGTGAACCAAGGGCCGTTCTGTGAGAAAAGAAAAGGATAAACACCAGGGGCCTCAGCGTAAACCTGTTTTCTTTTCCATTTTCGAATTTCTTTTCTTTATTTATAACAGATAGCTAAATAAATGCCTAACTTGAAGAATAATCCTCCAAAAATGTTCAAACCAATTTTGCTAGATTCTGGAATTTATGAACTATCAGATAAAAATAATAGAACCCATGGCTTCTGTATTTCTTTCTGAAGTTTTGAATTAAATAAGAAAACTACTCAAAACTCAATATTAGAAGGAAAAATAGGAATATTGTTTGACCAGGGTTAGAAAATTTTTGAGAAGTTTGTATCTACCTACTAGACCAAGTAAAAATGTTAAACCCCTCTGTCTACTCCATTTGAATTAGTTTTACCCCTCATTCTATAATATGTTTAAGGATAAGGAAAATAGAAAATGTAATTTAATTAATGAACCAGAGAGTACCCCTATTTTTGTTAGGATACTTATTCAATATAGTTCACTGGAAAAATATATCATACCTTGTTTCAGTATAAAATAAGTAGGATCCCTTTTGTTTTAATAAAACAAGTGAAACTTAGAAAAACTCTACAAAAATAACCCCAAGGTAAAAACACCCCACCCTTGGAATAACTAATGTTTTGTTATTAAGAACTTAGGAAAAATAGGAGATCTGCTGTTTGACATTTTTCAAATAATAATGTAGTAGAAAGTGCCTTTTTGACATTAAACTTAAGAAAATCATAACTAAATAACCACCCCTTAGTTTTCTGAGATTTTTAGCACAGAAGCCTATTATTACTATAGGATGCCAGCAAAAATAACCTTTAGGACAGAACCTACCCCTAACTAAGAGGTGTAGTGTAAAGTGGCCCATTTTGCCTAACTGTTGTTATTTTTGATTAAAGCCTAGCTTTTATACTTTAAGCCTCAAATTCTTAAAACAAGCTAGAATAGCAAGTGACAACCCACTGTAATTTTTACAGAATTTTTGGAAATTATTAAAACCCTGTTGTAGTTCAAACCTACCCTAGGAACCCTAAATGGAAATAAAGGAAAGGAAAATGAATAATGTGAATCAATGTTATCCTAAAACCTTTGTAATCTGTCCACTAAAATGTATCAAGGCAATACCAATCCACTATGTTATCCTAAAAGGAAACCTAAGCTTAAAAGGTAATAAGTCTATATCTATGTATACCACTAGAAGCCCCACAGAACCAGGAAACCCTAAGTTAATTCTTAACTTAGTTTCTTTAGTAATGTTCTTAAATCTTGCATAATCATGACATACATGTTCATTGCATTTCGATAGACTGTAATCTTGCTGACGGAGAGTACATCCTCGTGCCGGAGCAAGGAGCTGCTCAGGAGGTAGCCCCAGATCCAGCACCCGAGCCTGCACCAGAGGACCTGCACGACGGCCAGTCGGGGTCAGTGGGGCATTGTACGCCAAGGCGGTGAGCCCTGATCTGTTGCCAGGGAATCGATGGGGACGGTTGATGTGTGTGGGGACGGAGTGCCCCTGCATGTCGTGTGTTTAGGTTTACCTTGCAAGGATAAAAACTCGATTCGAATCGTCTGCTTCTCGCAGCTAATGAGACTGCTTGATCCATGCTGCTACATTGAGTAACAAGTGGAATGATGCGGAGATGATATAAGATGTTGATTGCTAAAATGTTTGCTACTTTGTATGAATAGATAGTACATTTTTAGCCTTAAGAGAGTCACACTTAACTTTGACTAAGTTAAAATGTTGATTTAGAAACTCAGCTAGTGCTTTTGGCAACCAAACCCCACAGCCAAACAGCTGCATGTCTAGAGGTAGAGGAGTAGACTCCTCACACCGGGTAAGTCTAGCTGAGTATTAGTATACTCAGCCTTGCTTGTGGCATAATTTTTTACAGGTTCTCTGGAGGAGATGGTTGCTGGGATAACTTGGCCGTCCACCTTGCCACCGGGTTGGACTGTTGAGTGGGACCCTGCCTCGGCTGAGGAGGAGCATGAGGAGTGATGGGACAGGCTTCCCCATCTCTCTGTTTAATTACCGTTAGTTTTATTCCGCTGCACTTCGAACAATGATGCTTACTTTTGCCAAACTCCGATGATGATGATGGTGATGTAATAATTTAATACTCTGACATGTATGGTTTTATGCTTTATTGTATTTGCTCTGTGACTCACCTTCGGGTGAGATTGTGGTACTTGATCCTGTCAGTGGCTGTGTCGGACTAGATCCGAGGGATCGACGGGTTATTCCCATTTAAGTGTGGTCTAGCCTCTAAGGCGGGGCTTAGGCACTTAAGTTGGAATAATTCGGGCGGTTCCGCCACATCTACCTTCCGCGCGGGCTCGTGGGTCACCCTCTCCCGCGGCGTTCGAGGGAGAGGGCGCTCGCTGGCCCTGCGGGTGGGTCGGACTTCGACAACGCGGGGCCGGTCGACGGCGGGCGTCGTCAGCCCCAGCGTGTCGGGCTCGTCGGGTTGGCCCTCGGTGCCTCCCCCGCCGGAAAGTGGCTGCCGCGCCGTGTGCACGGGAGGACCGCCCAAGATGTCGCGCGCTGCTAGGGTGGCGTTCGTGTTCTGGGGCAGTCCCGCCTTCGCACCGGTACGGTGCCTCCGCGGGGAGGTCGGTGCCCTGCTCGTCTGGGAGGATCCGAGCGGGGATCTGCCGGTGGGCTGACGGCCCCCGTCGTCGGTGCCGAGGCGGAGGCGGCTCGAGAAGTCCCCGTCGCCGACGGGATCACCGCCACCATCGGTGCTCCGGGCCTCCGGCTCTTTGCACTTGTCCTCGCCCCTCGAGCGTCGGTCGTGGGCGAGGGCAAGGCTGCAGCGGCGTTCGCCATGAGGCCATTGCCGCTGCGGCTTGGCCACCCGTAGAGGGGGTCGCTGTCGCTGCTGCTGGAGTGGGCGAAGGCGAGCCGTCCGTCGGTCTTCTGTTGCTCCGCAGGCCTCTCCCCCGTCGAGTGGGGTTGTTCGTACCTGCGAAGGTGGAACCGGAGTTCCGTTTGTAATGGCACCTTGAGTGTCGGTGTTTTTGTTCATTGTGGCTGTCGGGGCCTGAACATGTATGTAGTTTCGGCACGGAGCCGTGTATTTTCCTCCTTTCCGAGCACTGAAACTCGCCTGTTGGTTGTCTGAACCGCTTCACCAAGCGTGAGTTGCCCCGTGTACAGGTGACGAGTGAGGTATCCGTATCCCGGAGGCGTAGGAGTTCCTCGGCTCGGTCGGCCTTGTTGTCCGAGGCTTCTCTAACTTAGTTAAAGGAACCCCTCGGCCGCTCTTCGATGAGCCGAGGCCAGGGGTAGCGGCGTCAACATGGGCAGAGGCAGAGTTGGCTTGAAAAGGAAACCTGGTTGGCCGGAGCCTGGCCGGGTCGTCCGTCGGTGGGACCAACGCCGGAATTGACCAGCCGAGGCCTCGGGTCGGGCTGACGTCCTTGGAGGGCAGCTGGCCGAGGCCCCGGGGTGACCGACCGAGCCGCCTGCTCGGGCCGGATTGTCGTCCTTGGAAGGTAACTGGCTGAGGCCCCGAGGCGACCGGCCGAGCCGCCTGCTCAGGCCGGATTCCTAGAGAAGACCCTAGCGGCGATGGCCCGGGCGTGGTGATGACGTCGTCCTCCAGAGTGGAGATCCTCGGACCGCGTCACCGTCCGAGGCTAGGTTGGCCCTCGCCGAAGGTGTCGTCGATGCCAAGGGTGCTGCTGTTCCGTTCAGCCGTCAAGATCCGAGCCTGCAGGATCGGATTGTCTTGTAACGTGTGTTTCCTGTGGCCGCCGAGGCCTAAACACACCCTCGCCGTGTTGTAAAGCTGCGTTTCTTTTCCTTTTATTTCGAGTATCTGGACTTTTTTGTTGGTAACAGAAATGTTTGTGCGAGCAAGAGTTGCTTCTCGCGGAAGGTGATGAGTGAGGTATCCGTATCCCGGAGGCGTAGGAGTCCCTCGGCTCGGTCGACCTTGCCGCTTACGCGCACTCTTACCCATCCATGGGGCTCTGTCACCGACGCAGTCGAGAAGGCTCGGAGGATCGCTTCGGCAGAAGAGCTTTCGGGCGTGAAGACTTGTTCGGTCCGTAGAATCACTTATCCGAATGTGAGTTACTTATCGCAGAAGGTGATGAGTGAGGTATCCGTATCCCAGAGGCGTAGGAGTCCCTCGGCTCGGTCAGCCTTGGCTGCTTACATGTACTCCGTCGTTTTCAGGATCCACTTTCGAAGTAGCCAAAAAGCGCGAAAGACATTCTGGCAGAAAAGATCTTTTTTCGAGGAAAATTTTGACGCAGAGGGGGTTCCCCCCCTTTTAGCCCCCGAGGGAGGGTCGGGCTTTGCCGAGGCGAGGCCGACCCTTCCTTGATGACTAAACTTTGCGTGGGTGCGAGGTATATGATCAACTTGAAAACATCTTAAGGGTAGAAGCGACGTAGCTGTTGGATGTTCCAGGCGTTGTCGTAGACCTTGCCTTGGCTGTTGGCCAGCTTGTATGTTCCGGGCTTCAGAACCTTGGCGATGACGAATGGCCCCTCCCAGGGAGGTGCGAGCTTGTGCCGCCCTCGGGCGTCTTGTCGCAGCCGAAGCACCAGGTCGCCCACCTGGAGGTCTCGGGGCCAGACCCCTCGGGCGTGGTAGCGTCGCAGGGACTGCTGGTACCGCGCCGAGTGTAGCAAGGCCTGGTCCCGAGCCTCCTCCAGCTAGTCCAGCGAGTTTTCTCGGCTGACTTGGTTGCTTTGGTCGGTGTAGGCCCTCGTCCTCGGGGAGCCGTATTCTAAGTCTGTGGGCAAGATGGCTTCGGCCCCATAGACTAGTAAGAACGGCGTGAAGCCCGTGGCTCGGCTCGGCGTTGTCCTCAGACTCCAGACCACCGAGGGGAGTTCCTTCATCCATCGCTTGCCGAACTTGTTGAGGTCGTTGTAGATCCGAGGCTTGAGCCCTTGTAGAATCATGCCGTTGGCACGCTCCACCTGCCCATTCGTCATGGGATGAGCCACGGCGGCCCAGTCCACCCGGATGTGGTGATCCTCGCAGAAGTCCAGGAACTTTCTGCCGGTGAACTGGGTGCCGTTGTCGGTAATGATGGAGTTCGGGACCCCGAAGCGATGGATGATGTTGGTGAAGAATGCCACCGCCTGCTCGGACCTGATGCTGTTCAGGGGTCGGACCTCGATCCACTTGGAGAATTTGTCGATGGCGACCAGCAGGTGCGTGTAGCCCCCGGGTGCCTTCTGCAAGGGGCCGACAAGGTCCAGACCCCACACCGCAAAAGGCCAGGTGATGGGTATCGTCTGCAGAGCCTGAGCGGGCAGATGGGTCTGCCTCGCGTAGAATTGGCACCCTTCGCAGGTGCGGACAATTCTGGTAGCGTCGGCCACCGCCGTCGGCCAGTAGAAGCCTTACCGGAAAGCGTTCCCGACAAGGGCTCGAGGCGCTGCGTGATGGCCGCAAGCCCCCGAGTGTATCTCTCGCAGGAGTTCCTGACCTTCGGCGATGGAGATGCATCGCTGGAGGATGCCTGAGGGGCTGCGGTGGTAGAGCTCCTTCTCATCTCCCAGCAAGACGAACGACTTGGCGCGCCGCGCCACCCGCTGAGCCTTGGCTCGATCGAGGGGCAGCTCTCCTTGGTGGAGATATTGCAGGTACGGGGTCTGCCAGTTTTGATTAGGCGCGACCCCGCTTTGCTCCTCCTCGACGCGCAGTGCCTCACCCTCGGGGGCCGAGGGTACCTCGGGCTCGGACGTGTCGTCGATCTTGACGGAAGGTTGATGCAGGTCTCGGGAGAAGAAGTCCGGGGGAACCATCGTTCGCCCCGAGGCTATTTTAGCCAGCTCGTCCGCAGTCTCGTTGTAGCGCCGAGCGATGTGGTTGAGCTCGAGCCCGTAGAACTTGTCTTCCAGGCGCCGAACCTCATCGCAGTAGGCCTCCATCTTCGGGTCGCGGCAATGGGAGTTCTTCATGACTTGGTCGATGACGAGCCGCGAGTCACCACGAGCATCGAGGCGTCGGACCCCTAGCTCGATGCCGATCCGCAACCCGTTGACCAGGGCCTCATATTCGGCCACATTGTTGGACGCCGGGAAGTGGAGGCGTAGCACGTAGCGTAGATGCTTTCCGAGGGGTGAGATGAAGAGTAGGCCTACGCCAGCTCCTGTCTTCATCAGCCACCCGTCGAAGAACATGGTCCAGAGCTCCGGTTGGATCGGAGCCGTCGGTAGCTGGGTGTCGACCCATTCAGCCACGAAGTCCGCTAAGACCTGGGACTTAATGGCTTTCCGAGGAGCGAACGAGATTGTCTCGCCCATGATCTCCACCGCCCACTTTGCAATCCTACCCGAGGCCTCTCGGCACTGGATGATCTCCCCCAGGGGGAAGGATGACACCACAGTTACCGGATGAGACTCGAAGTAGTGTCTCAACTTCCGTCGCGTTAGGATCACCGCGTACAGCAGCTTCTGGACTTGTGGGTAGCGGATCTTGGTTTCGGACAGTACCTCGTTGACGAAGTAGACTGGCCTCTGAACGGGCAGTGCATGCCCCTCTTCTTGCCTCTCGACCACAATCGCGGCGCTAACCACCTGGGTGGTCGCGACGACGTAGACCAGGAGGGCTTCTCCGGCAGCTGGGGGCACCAAGATAGGCACCTTTGTGAGGAGCGCCTTCAGGTTCCTGAGGGCTTCCTCGGCCTCAGGGGTCCAAGTGATGCACTCGGCCTTCCTTAAGAGGCGGTACAGAGGTAGACCTCTTTCGCCGAGGCGTGAGATGAAACGGCTCAGAGCCGCGAGGCATCCCATGACCCTCTGTACGCCTTTCAAGTCCTTGATGGGCCCCATGCTGGTAATGGCTGCGATTTTTTCCGGGTTGGCTTCGATGCCCCGCTCGGAGACGATGAACCCCAAGAGCATGCCTCGGGGCACCCCGAAGACACACTTTTCGGGATTGAGCTTGACACCTTTTGCCTTGAGACATCGGAATGTCGTTTCAAGGTCGGAAAGGAGGTCGGAGGCTTTCCTTGTCTTGACTACGATGTCATCGACGTAGGCCTCGACTGTGCGGCCAATGTGTTCGCCGAACACATGGTTCATGCACCGCTGGTACGTCGTGCCCGCATTCCTCAAACCGAACGACATGGTGACATAGCAGTACATGCCGAAGGGTGTGATGAAAGAAGTCACGAGCTGGTCGGACTCTTTCATCTTGATTTGATGATACCCCGAGTAGGCATCGAGGAAAGACAGGGTTTCGCACCAGGCAGTGGAATCCGCGATCTGGTTGATGCGAGGCAGAGGGTAGGGAACCTTCGGACATGCTTTGTTGAGACCAGTGTAGTCTACACACATCCGCCATTTCCCTCCTTTCTTTCTCACAAGCACAGGGTTGGCAAGCCATTCGGGATGGAATACCTCTTTGATGAACCCTGCCGCCATTAGCTTGTGAATCTCCTCGCCTATAGCTCTGCGCTTCTCCTCGTCGAATCGGCGCAGCGGCTGCTTGACGGGTCGGGCTCCGGCTCGGATGTCCAGCGAGTGCTCGGCGACATCCCTCGGTACGCCGGGCATGTCCGAGGGACTCCACGCAAAGACGTCGGCGTTCGCGCGGAGAAAGTCGACGAGCACTGCTTCCTATTTAGGATCGAACCCGGAGCCGATCCGGATCTGCTTGGAGGTGTCGCCGCTGGGGTTGAGGGGGACAGACTTAACCGTCTCCGCTGGCTCGAAGTTGCCGGCGTGACGCTTCACGTCTGGCACCTCCTTAGAGAGGCTCTCCAGGTCGGCGATGAGGGCCTCGGACTCGGCGAGGGCCTCGGCGTACTCCACGCACTCCACGTCGCATTCGAACGCGTGTTTGTACGTAGGGCCGATGGTGATGACCCCGTTGGGGCCCGGCATCTTGAGCTTCAGGTAGGTGTAGTTGGGGACAGCCATGAACTTCACGTAGCATGGCCTCCCTAGTACCGCGTGGTAGGTTCCTCGGAACCCGACCACCTCGAACGTCAGGGTCTCCCTTCAGAAGTTGGAGGGTGTTCCGAAGCAGATGGGAAGGTCGAGCTGTCCGAGGGGTTGGACGCGCTTCCCGGGGATGATCCCATGGAAGGGCGCAGCGCCTGCCCGGACAGAGGACAGATCAACACGCAGGAGCCCGAGGGTCTCGGTGTAGATGATGTTGAGGCTGCTGCCTCCGTCCATGAGGACCTTGGTGAGCCTGACGTCGCCGATGACGGGGTCGACGACGAGCGGGTATTTCCCCGGGCTTGGCACATGGTCGGGGTGATCGTCTCGGTCGAAGGTGATGGGCTTGTCGGACCAGTCTAGATAGACTGGCGCCGCCACCTTGACCGAGCAGACCTCCCGGCGCTCTTGCTTGCGGTGCCGAGCCGAGGCGTTCGCCGCTTGCCCACCATAGATCATGAAGCAGTCGCGGACCTCGGGGAACTCTCCTGCCTGGTGATCTTCCTTCTTGTCGTCGTCGCGGGCCTTGCCACCATCCGCGGGTGGCCCGGCCCTGTGGAAGTGGCGCCGAAGCATGACGCACTCCTCAAGGGTGTGCTTGACCGGTCCCTGGTGATAGGGGCTCGGCTCCTTGAGCATCTTGTCGAAGAGGTTGGCACCTCCGGGGGCTTCCAAGGGTTCTTGTATTCGGCGGCGGCGACAAGGTCCGCGTTGGCGGCGTCGCGTTTCGCTTGCGACTTCTTCTTGCCCTTCTTCTTGGCGCCGCGCTGAGTTGACGCCTCGGGAGTACCTTCCGATGGGCGGCCCTGGGGCTGCTTGTCCTTTCGGAAGATAGCCTCGACCGCCTCCTGGTCGGAGGCGAACTTGGTGGCGATGTCCATCAGCTCGCTCGCCCTGGTTGGGGTCTTGCGGCCCAGCTTGCTCACTAGGTCGCGGCAGGTGGTGCCAGCGAGGAACGCGCCGATGACATCCGAGTCGGTGATGTTGGGCAGCTCGGTGCGCTGCTTCGAGAATCGCCGGATGTAGTCTCGGAGAGACTATCCCGGCTGCTGTCGGCAGCTTCGGAGGTCCTAGGAATTCCCGGGGTGCACATACGTGCCCTGGAAATTGCCGGCGAAAGCTTGGACTATGTCTTCCCAGTTGGAGATCTGCCCCAGAGGCAGGTGCTCCAACCAGGCGCGAACGGAGTCGGAGAGGAACAGGGGGAGGTTGCGGATGATGAGGTTGTCATCGTCCGTTCCACCTAGCTGGCAGGCCAGACGGTAGTCCGCGAGCCACAGTTCCGGTCTCGTCTCCCCCGAATACTTCGTGATAGTAGCCGGGGGTCCGAACCGGGTCGGGAACGACGCCCGTCGGATGGCTCGGCTGAAGGCTTGCGGACCGGGTGGTTCGGGCGAGGGACTCCGATCCTCCCCGCTGTCGTAGCGTCCCCCACGCCTAGGGTGGTAGCCTCGGCGCACCCTCTCGTCGAGGTGGGCCCATCGGTCGCGGTGGTGGTGCTCGTTGCCGAGGCGACCCGGGGCCGCAGGCGCGGTGTTGCGCGTGCGCCCGGTGTAGACCGAGGCTTCCCGCATGAATCAGGAAGTCGCGGCATGAGGTTCCGAGGGGTACCCCTGCCTTCGGGAGGCAGAGCTCTCGGCCCGTCGGACCGCGGCGCCTTCCAGGAGATTCTTGAGTTCTCCCTGGATTCGCCGCCCCTCGGTGGTTGATGGCTCTGGCATCGCGCGAAGAAGCATTGCTGCTGCCGCCAGGTTCTGGCCGACCTCACTGGATGCGGGTGGTGGCCTGAGCCTGACGTCGTCGGTGATGCGGTGCTGGAAGCCCTGGGGTAGATGACGTATTTCTCCGGCCAGAGGTTGGCCCGCCCATGCCTGCCCGACGTCCCGACGGATCGGCTCCAGCGCTCCTGCTCCCTCGTCGAGCCTGGCCTGCACCCCGCAGATTTGCTCGAGCTGTGGGTCATGACCCCCCGCCTGAACGGGGACCACAGCTAGCTCCCGTGGGATGTCAATGCGAGGCACCGGCCTAGGGAGGTCACCGTCCTCCGGCATGCCGAGATGGCTGCCTTCGGGGGGACCCCCTAGATCGACGTGGAAGCATTCGCGACTTGGGCCGCGATCCTCGTCGCCGAGGCTTCGGCCACCGTCGGAACAGTCGGAAAGGCAGTAGTCGCATGCGGTCATGAAGTCCCGCATGGCACTGGGGTTACCAAGTCCAGAGAAATCCCAACAGATGCTGGGTTCGTCGTCTTCCTCGGACCCAGAGGGCCCGTAGGTCGAGACGTCCGTCAGCCGGTCCCAAGGTGACCGCACACGAAACCCCAGAGGGTCTGGATTTGCCTCTACGAGAGCGCCCGCCAAAGCGAAGTCGCTAGACGGGTTGAGGCTGAACCCAAAAGACGCGGGATGGGAATCGATCGGTACCTTTTGGTCGACGGGCGGCGATAAGGTCGCGTTGGGGACTGACTGCGCCATCGTCTCAGGTACGAGGGTGACATCCAGCAAGCTTTTCGCGAGCGTGCTGGCGTCGTCCGCTTGCTCGGGATTGGCGTGTCGCGGGGAGACGGCGCTCGCCTTCGTCTCAAACGCGAGGTCGACGCCTGGTGCGCCCCCCGTTGGGGTGCCGGGACCGTCGACTCGCTCGACAGCCGACGAGGCGCTGTCTCCTGCTTGGCCTTGGTTGCCCCGCCTCCTCCTCCGTCGACGGGGGAGAGGACGGGGTGAGCTCGAAGGTTGCTCTTCCACCATGCGGGGAAGACGTCGCCGATTCCGCCGCCGGCAGGCGGGTTGTCGGCCGCCACTGTTGTTGTCGCACGGCGGTGGAAGGAGTATCATGTCGTAGCTGCCGTCGAGGGACATGAACTCAAGACTCCCGAAACGGAGCACCGTCCTGGGTTGGAGAGGTTGCTGGAGACTGCCCATCTGGAGCTTGACGGGAAGCTGTTCGTCAACACACAGCAGGCCCCTACCTAGCGCGCCAACTGTCGGCGTTCCGAGACCGGGGGGTCTCTGGGCCGACGAGTGAATGTCGCCGCGTGCCCTAGCCCAGATGGGTCGAGCGCGAGGGCGAGCGTGAAGGGGGGAGAGCGAGGCGGCCGGAGACCGGCGTGAGAGAGGTGGGAATCCCGCGGCCTTCGTGTTCGTCCCGTGCCCAGGTCGGGTGCGCTTGCAGTAGGGGGTTACAAGCGTCCACGCGGGAGAGGGAGCGAGCGGCTCCAGGCGAGCGCCTGTTCTCGTCCTCGTCCCCGCGCGACCAACCTTCTCTAAGAGGGTCGTGGTCCTCCCTTTTATAGACGTAAGGAGAGGATCCAGGTGTACAATGGGGGGTGTAGCAGGGTGCTACGTGTCTAGCGGAGGTGAGCTAGCGCCCTAGGTACATGCCGTTGTGGCAGCCGGAGAGATCTTGGCACCCAGCTGGTGTGATGTCGTGGCCGTCGAAGGAGCGATGGAGCTTCGCGGAGGGACAGCTGTCGGAGCGGTTGAGCCCTTGCTGACGTCCTCTTGCTTCCGTAAGGGGGCGGAGAGCCGCCGTCGTCACAGAGCATGCGGGGCGCCATCATTGCCTATCTGGCGGCGCGAGCCAGATGGGACGCCGGTCTTGTTCCCTGCGGCCCGAGTCAGCTCGGGGTAGGGTGATGATGGCGCCTCCTGTCGATGTGGCTGGTCTACGCTCTAGGTTGGGCGATGTGGAAGCTCCTCCGAAGCCGAGGTTGAGTCCGAGCCCCCGGGTCGGGCGAGGCGGAGATCGTCGTCTTCTGGGGCCGAGCCCAAGTCCGAGCCCTGGGTCGGGCGAGGCGGAGATCGTCGTCTTCTGGGACTTAGCCCGAGTCCGAGCCCAGGGTCGGGCGAGGCGGAGATCGTCGTCTTCTGGGACTTAGCCCGAGTCCGTGCCCTGGGTCGGGCGGAGCGGAGATCGTCATCTTCTGGGACTTAGCCCGAGTCCGAGCCCTGGGTCGGGCGGAGCGGAGTTCGCCGTCTTCCGGGACTTAGCCCGAGTCCGAGCCCTGGGTCCGGCGGAGTTCGCCGTCTTCCGGGACTTAGCCCGAGTCTGAGCCCTGGGTCGGGCGGAGTTCGCCGTCTTCTGGGACTTAGCCCGAGTCCGAGCCCTGGGTCGGGCGAAGCGGAGCTTCCTATGGTGCCTCCGGCAGGGCCTGACCGCTTGTCAGTCTTACTCTGTCCAGTGGCACTGTAGTCGGTGTGGCGTAGGCGGCGCTGTCCTTTCGTCAGGCCAGTCAGTGGAGCGGCGAAGTGACGGCGGTCACTTCGGCTCTGCCGGCGGGGGGTGCATGCCAGGATAAGGGTGTCAGGCCACCTTTGCATTAAATGCTCCTGCGACTTGGTCGGTCGGTGCGGCGATTTGGTCAGGGTTGCTTCTTAGCGAAGGCAGGGCCTCGGGCGAGCCGGGAATATGTTCGCAGCTAAAAGGGGGGCCTCGGGCGAGAAGGAAATCCTCCGGGGTCGGTTGCCCTTGTCCGAGGCTAGGCTCGGGTGAGGCGTGATCGTGTCCCTCGAATGGACTGATCCCTGACTTAATCGCACCCATCAGGCCTTTGTAGCTTCATGCTGATGGGGGTTACCAGCTGAGAATTAGGAGCCTTGAGGGTACCCCTAATTATGGTCCCCGACAATCATATTTAATTATGAAGGCATGATAATCTTCTTTGCTAAGAGAATTACCTAAGATGTCAAAAGCAAGATAATTTAAGCGTAAACATCTTTGATCATCCTCGGAAGTATTTTTTCCATTATAACTAGAGGGTATGATACTCTTATCTATAATTTGTTCTAATCGTGAGTCTATGGTTCTAAAAGCATTTATCACACTAGTAGACCATGAAGCATAATTAGAACAATTATCAAATAAAATATCAAGAGTTACCTCCTTGATTTTCTTCGGAGGTGTCTTCTTGTTCTTTTGGGACCTTCCTCGAGCCATCACTTCGAGGTGTTAGACTCAATGTGAAGTGCCTAGCTCCGATACCCGTGTCTAGAGGGGGGGGGTGGATAGGCGAAACCTGAAAATTATTATACTAAATCCAAACTAGATCCCTTGATTAGTAGTTAGAACAAGATTCACAATTATCAGAGTATAAAACTAAGTCCTTTGCTTGCAATGAGTATTGTTTTCAAAGAGTGCGGAATTTAATCAATAACAATACTATTGGAAATGCTAGTGGAGAATAATGCAAGAGGGCTTAGTTAAGAAGAAGATAAACACAAGTTCTTTCTTGCAATGAGTTGCTTCTCTAGATGAGGATTTAACTTGAAGCAACACCAAATAATGTTAGCAAAGAGTAGCGCAAGAGAACTTAGACAGAGAGAGAACAAACAAATCACAAGCAATAAACACACGAGACACGGGTGATTTGTTTTATCGAGGTTCGGCCCTCGAAGGCCTAGTCCCCGTTGAGAAGTCCACTAAGGACGGGTCTCTTTCAACCCTTTCCCTCTCTCTACCGATCCCCAAGATCGGCGAGCTCTTCTTCTTTTCAAGGATCACTTAAGACCCCGCAAGGATCACCACACACTTAGGTGTCTCTTGCTAGCTTTACAAGCCTCCAAAACTTTGGAGGAAGTT
Organism: Zea mays; assembly: GCF_902167145.1. Taxonomy (NCBI): domain Eukaryota; kingdom Viridiplantae; phylum Streptophyta; class Magnoliopsida; order Poales; family Poaceae; genus Zea; species Zea mays. The sequence continues at coordinate 166,207,816 of NC_050098.1, read as the reverse complement.
CAATGGGAGTCAAAACTCCACGCAAAAATGAACGCAAGATGTAGCACACACTTCCTCTCAATGAATCTCACAAGGCACTAGAGCTAAACTCACACGAGAGGCTTTCTTTTGCTTCCTCTCTCTTTTGTGGCACTTGTGTGGATTGTAGTGGTCTAAATCTTGTGTATAGGATGGATCAATGAATAGAGGTGGTTGGGAGGGCTTGGATATGTCAACTATATGACTTGGAATGTTGCTTGAGCTCCCACACCTTGAAGTGGCCGGTTGGGGTGGTATTTATAGCCACCAACCAAATTGTAGCCGTTGGAGAAGGCTGCTGGCGAAGGGTGCACCGGACAGTCCGGTGCGCCACCGGACAGTGTTTGGTGTGCCGCCACGTCACCGTGTCGTTAGGGCTTGGAGCTGGCCGACCGTTGGAGGCTTTCTCCTCATGCGGCACCAGACAGTCCGGTGCCCCTCTGACCTGCTGCTCTGACTTCTGCCGCGTTACTGTTCTGCACTGTTCATCCGTCAGAGTCGACCATTGCGCGCAGATAGCTGTTGCTCCGCTGGTGCACCGGACAGTCCGGTGGCACACCGACAGTCTGGTGATTTATAGCGGAGCTGCGCCTGGGAAACCCGAAGCTGCAGAGTTGGAGTTGATTCACCCTGGTGCACCGGACACTATCCGGTGGCACACCGGACAGTCTGGTGCGCCAGACCAGGGCACACTTCGGTTTCCTTTTTGCTCCTTTCTTTTGAAGTCTAACTTGTTCTTTTTATTGGTTTGTGTTGAACCTTTGGCACATGTAGAATGTATAGTCTAGAGCAAACTAGTTAGTCCAATTATTTGTGTTGGGCAATTCAACCACCAAAATCAATTAGGAAAAGGTTTGAGCCTATTTCCCTTTCAGACTCCCCTGGTGCATAGCTGCTCGTTAGGTTTCACCAGTCGTACAAACGCAGTACACCTCCCCAAGGTGGGTGACTAACAAAACCAAATCGAATGAACCTATGCACCCCAACCTTGGCAGAGCGAGCACTACGCCCCGGCCCCCATTGACGGCCCTCCGGCAATGCCAACTATACCCCAGGTTCATCTAATAAATCAGCTAAGGGCATCCCATTCCACCCTCATGGCTGCACTGTTATCCCGGGTGGTCACTCCACGAACAGGTCCTTACGGAGAGGTACTCAGGGAAAAATGGCCCAAGCCCCCTAAAATATCAGAATATCATTATTGGGATAACAGTATCGTATCATAATGTAGCACCTTAAAATTTTACTTTAGGATTTATAAATATTTCTCAAAATAATGGAACGAAAATATCTTCTAGCAAGGAATTTCCTCATTTCTTTTACTGCAACCAAAATTAGATATGTTTTTTTATAAAAAAATTCTTATATACATTAAGTTCTCCCTTGTGGAATTTTATAAGTGCTCTTTAAGATTCATGTTAGAGAATCTTTTAAATAGAGGTTATACAATAGAAACGACTTTTCTTCAAATAATCAATAAATATAGAAATCTTGAATGTCATCCAAAACATCATTTTCTTGAAGTAAATTATGACTGTATATTTCATTTTCACCACATGGTATAAATAAATTAATAAAGTAATTATATCAATACAATTTTGCATCCATGCTGATAAGTTTTGAGTTGTGCATTTAAACTGTTGGAAAAATATAACCATATTTGAAATTAAAAGATAGTTTTGAAAACAAAATAGAAAATATAAGAAAACAGAAAAAAAGGGAAAGGAATTTCACCTGCCCTTGGGCCAAAATCCTGTGATCGACCCAGCGCTTACCTCACTGTGCGGCCCAGCTTGCCTTCACCTAGGCTCACACCGTGCTCTCACCGGTTGGTGGGCCTGTGATGCCAAACCCTCGTGCCGTCGCGGCCACGACGCTTGCGCTCGTCGCTTTCACTGGTCTGTGGGCCCCAGTCGCCAGGTCCATCCCCACCCCAAGTTCTGTTGGCCGCTGCAACAAACCGCGATGGATTCAGCATTGCCCGGTCGTGTGCCACCTGCGCACCCAACCTCCGTGATCTACGCAGACCTCAGGACCGGGTCGGCCATGCTCGTCCTCGCCCCAGGCTATAAATCTGGCCCCGCGACCTATTCTCCTCACCCCATCCCAGTAGGAAGCGCCCCGCCAGAAATAGAGAGAGGGAGAACGGAGAACCTCCACCGTCGAACCAGGGGAAGTGTAGCGCCGCCGTGGGCGGAACCATGGCGTACCATCGCTCGGGCTCTTGGGCAGAGAACTTCGTCGAACCCCAGTGATTTGCTAGTGGACATCTCGGATGGGGAAACTACCTTGGCTCGCCCGGATTTCTTGACGGGGTTGGTGCCCCGCCGTTGACCCGCTGTGCTATGTGGGCAACATCGCTACCGCCACCCTATCCAAGTAAGCCCCACCGTAATCAGTTCAATATGCTCCGTAGAACGTGTATTACCTATTGGCACTGGGAATCGTGCTCTGGGGTGTTGGGCGCTTGCTCACCGGTGCGGTGCCCCTGCGCCGTCGCTGGGTACGGTCAAGGGAAGAAGAAAGTGGTCTGGCCGTTGGATCAGCGGTATTTGGCTAGGATTAGATCTAGCTCGTATTGGCCTTCAACCGTTGATCATGCGTTGAATGGCCCAAATCAAATCCTGGCGCATCCCTTCAAATCATTAAATCTGGACCGTCGATGCTCAATCCTGTGGCCCAGAAAACCTACTGGTTCAGTGTTTGGCTGAACTAATCCTAGCCCTCTGTTTCTAATCCTGTGGCTCGGATCCTAGCATACCCCTTCGACCTTGGATAATTGCATAAGAGCCCCTGTACTTGTGTTAAAACAACCCGCAGTCCACACTGTGGGAGTTTTGAGTCTTGGTGTCTTTTGCACAGAACCCTGGGTTTCTGTTAAATAGTGGCCGCAGTCCAAGTAACTCAGAAAACTATTGGATTTAATTCAGAAATTCTTTTTAATGCAAAATAATATCCCAAACTTAGGAAATTCATAGTTAATTCATTTTAACTCCAAATTGAGTCATTCTAGTTGCAATAATTTTGTATTAATATTGTTTATCACCTAGTACCTTTGTTTAACCATGAAACTTGAATTAAAATTGCTCAATTGACTTAATCTATTATAGGTGCTAAATGATTTCAGAAATTCATAACTCAATATCCGTAGCACCGAATTTAGTGGTTCTTGTTTCTACGATCTTGTAGCAACGCTTAGATCATAATTATATAGTTTATCCTTATGTTTGGTTTAATGTTAATTTTGCCTATACACTGTTTGTTTGTAATGCTACGACTAGCGTGAGGACACGAGTCATCTGAAGAGCAAGATGGTACCTGGAATCTCAAGTCCCAGGCAAGTTGTGCCCTTGATCACTTCTTTTTACCCACTCATGTTCTAATTAATCATAATGATCTGCATAGGTTAATTTTGATGGGACCCAATAGGTTACCCTAGTTTGTCTATCCTTATACCTTGTTTACCACTGAACTTTTCGGGTAGTACTTGCTATTGCTTTATGTGGTTTTGGGTATGAAGATACAATATTCATGATCACACTTTTATTATCAGTTGTTATTTATTGTTCATTATAAGATCATTATGTTAATTGGAACATGGAGCGACCACCCGAGAAAACAGTGCTACCACAAGGGTTTAATGGGACGCCCTTGGATGATTAATTAGAAAAGCTAGTGGAAGACTACCTTACCCGAAAGGGGCAAGGGCAGTAGGGGAGTGGTGAGTGTAGGGAGGTCCTTGGGATGATTTTGCTGCGATGGCGATCATGCGAGGGATCCCTGCATTGGAGCTTCCTATAAACTGTAGCGGGTTTTCTGAAGCTAGTGGAACTTTGTAAAGGCCTCGTAGTGTTACCCTGCCTCGCCTCCTCGGTAGAGGTGTGTGGGAAGTCACGATCCCTTGACAAATGGGTAACATGACTTGTGGGTAAAGATGCGTAACCTCTGCAGAGTGTAAAACTGGTATACTAGCCATGCTCACGGTCATGAGCAGCTCGGACCCTCACATGATTAATTTATGGAACTAAATTCAATTTGTCATATGCATTGCATCGCAGGTGATGTTATTACTTTTCTTAGTTGGGTTGGTATTTACTTATACTTAGTAACTGCTAATAAAATTTTGACCAACTTTAAAAGCAATGCTCAGCTCTAACCATCCTCTTTGGTAAGCCTTACACTTCACGTGAACTCCCACCTTTGGCGAGTTCATGCACATTATTCCCCACAACTTTTTGAGCGATGAACGTATGTGAGCTCACTCTTGCTGTCTCACACCCCCCCCACAGGTCAAGAACAGGTACCACAGGATGAGGCGCATGGAGGATGCTGCGATGTGTTCGTGAGAGGTCTAGGCCGTCGTCTCCCAGTCAACTTTGGGTTGCTAGACCGTTGTCTCCTTATAATGTAATTATTTATTTTGTACAGAACTCCTATTATATAGTAAAGATGTGACATTCGATCCTGTGCCATGATTCATCATATGTGTGAGACTTGGTCCCAGCACACCTGGTGATTATGTTCGCGCCCAGGTCCTTGGTGCCCTAAAACCCGGGTGTGACACAAGTGGTATCAGAGCAATGTTGACTATAGGACGAAACCTAGATAGAACTGGACAACCATTATCTACTTACCTTTGCTACTCTGATTCTTTTCTAAACTTCTCTTAATCTTTCTCATCTATTTCCGCTTAGTCTGATTATTCTTACCTTTTCTTTCTAAAGACAAATGTGGGTTTCACACTTTGAAATCCCGTGCCTAAAGTGATCTTTAGGACTAGGAGGCCTACTCTTAGGAACAAAAACAAAACTATTTTGATATGTATCTATACGCTTGAGTGATTGTTCTTATGATAATTGTTTGATTTGGATCTTTGATTGAGTGCGATGAGTTGTGGAGTAATGTCCATAATTACATCTGTATATACATATAGTGAAAAAATGTTGATAAAATAACTAGCCAACTTGGTTTATCCCCCACTAAAATATGTCAAGCTTAATAGATCTACCTTATCTTAAAAGATACTCTATTACTTTAGTAGACTCATCTTATCTTGAATAGACTTTATCTCACCTTAATAGATCTAACTAACCTCAAAAGATTCTACCTTATCCTTATGAATTCATCTTGCCCTAATTAGCATATTTATGCCACTCTAGAATAACAACCATGAGCTAATCCAAAATTTATCTAGATCCTGTCTAGTCTAAAATAGTCATATCAATTTATTCTAGATCCGATCCAATCTAATAGGTTAATCTAACCTAACGAAATCTAACCTTAAGTTGAGCTAATCTAAGGTAAGTCACTTAACAGGAATAGTTAATACTAGTGAAATAGATTAGACCCTCTGGCCATGTTTTAACTTAAATTAGTACATCAGACCAAACCACCCATGAACAAATAACCTACCAGCATATTCATGGTGACCATCCATCCCATCCTAGATGTTGCCATAATACACTTATCTTAAGCCACCAACCTGTTAACCATCTATCCTTACCTACAAGTTATCCTTACTACATGTCCCTAATTCGGATAAAGACTTCAAGAACGAAGATCGAAGATGATCGACCTCATCAAATCAAGGAAGGAGAGAAGTCAAACTCAATCTACAGATGCATTACCACTTAACACGGAATTCTTTCCCATCATAAACTTGCTTACCCTAGGCTATTCTTGCCCTAACCTATCCATCTCTTATATCCTACATAATAAGTAGCTGGATACCTATGCACTCCTAATTACCCACTAATGACTAAAAAAAGAACGAGACTCTGGGTTTTTGAAGCAATTATAAAAAAAACTACAAACCAATCCTTCTATATCCCTTTTCTGACAAATCTCGAGGACGAGATTTCTTGTAAGGGGGGTAGAATT